>NC_091167.1:47472934-47475434 GCF_040958095.1 Procambarus clarkii | reverse complement strand
CACACACACACACACACACACACACACACACACACACACACACACACACACACACACACACACACACACACACACACACACACACACACACACACAACACACACACACACACACACACACACACACACACACACACACACACACACACACACACACACACACACACACACACACACACACACCACACACACACACACACACACACACACCACACACACACACACACACACACACACCACACACACACACACACACACACACACACACACACACACACACACACACACACACACACACACACACACACACACACACACACACACACACACACACACACACACACACACACACACACACACAGGGTCAAGCCATGCCCTCCCCAAACCCACCTTCCCATCCCCCCTCCCCAACTACCCCTTCCTACTCCCCTGCCCCTTCTACCCCATTGACTTCAATTCCATCTACTCCATCCAGCTTCCACTGCACCCCTCTTCCACTCACCCCCAAACCCCACCCAACCCTCACCCCTCCTATGCACCTCCAGCCCACATTTAACCCCCCACCTTGTGACCCCCTAACACCTTCCCCCATCTCCCTCTTCCCCTCTTCTACCCCAAAACCCCCACCTACCCCCGATTCCCCCCTAACTAACATACCCTCTCTTCCACTCCCAGCACCCATGCTCCATTCTCATCTCAGCCCTCCGCCCTCAGTATCCCTCTCCCCCCCAACCTCTCAACCTCTATCTGACTCTCAGTCTCACTCTATTTCTCAACCACCCTATGCTATTCAGACCCCTAACTTTCAGACCCATTATGCCCTTCCTACCCCCCTAGATGCCCAGACCCCATTCGCCTACCAGGCACTCCCAGGCACCCCCCTAGCACCCACCCACTCACCCCCACAGCCCCCACTTGCCCCCCAGACACCCCCCAGTTCCCCCCAGACCCCTGGTGAAAGGGGGAACTCTGACACCCGAGTTTCCAAGAAGAGTCTCCAGGTTTGGTACACCAATGCTGATGGGGTAGCCAATAAAGCAGAAGAGATAAAAGAAAGAGTTAGTGAGGCAGACCCAGACATAGTGGCAATAGTGGAAACTAAAATAAATGGCATGATCTCGGATGCAATCTTTCCAGAGGGGTACCAGGTGATAAGAAAAGAAAGGACACAGTGACAGGGAGAAGGAGTGGCACTACTAATAAAGTGGAAATGGAAGTTTGATGAGCTGGAAAATCCGGGTACCAATGAAAGCACGAGCTTCATACATGGAACTCTGACAGTGGATGGGAAGAAGATTGTAATCTTGATACTCTACAATCCCCCACCAAACAGTAGAAGGCCCAGGCAGGAGTACGAGGACAGCAACAAGACATGTATAGATGAACTGCAGAGGGCAGCAACTTTAGCGCATAGAATGAGAGCGAAGCTGCTGGTCATGGGGGACCTAAATCACGGAGAGATAGATTGGGAAACGAAGAATCCCCATGGCGGGGAGGAGACCTGGGAAGCGAAGCTGGTAGACGTTATTGACAGGAATTTCCTAACACAGCATGTGAAGAAGATACTAGGGAAAGAGGAGGGGATACGCCCAGCCTATTAGATCTCATTTTCACTCAGAATGTAGAAGACATCGAGCAGTTGGAACATGAAATACCACTAGGAGCTAGTGACCATTGTGTCCTAGTCTTTGACTACATGATGGAGCTTAAAATTGTGACCAAAGGACAAGAGATCCGGGAAAGGAGACTTGATTACAGAAAAGGGGACTACAGAAGTATAAGGGACTACCTGGGAGAAGTGCAGTGGGAGGAAGAACTTAGAGGAACAACAGTGCAAGGTATGATGAACCAAGTCATATTGAAATGCAAGGAGGCTGAAGAGAGATTTATTCCAACAATAAAGGAAAAAAGCAGGAGGGAATATAATAACCCATGGTTTAATAGACAGTGTCAGGAAGCAAAGGTGAGAAGCAGGAGGGAGTGGAGGAAGTACAGAAGACAAAGGACAGAGGACAAACAGGATTAGATGTAACAGAGCTAGGAATGATTACATTAACATAAGACGAGTGTCGGAAAGAAATTATGAGAATGATATTGCAGTCAAAGCGAAAAAGCAACCAAAATTACTACATAGCCATATAAGAAGGAAGATGTCGGTAAATGACCAAGTGACAAGACTGAGGAAAACAGAAGGGGCATATACAGAAAGCGACAAGGAAATCTGCGAGGTACTGAATGCAAAATTCCATGGAGTGTTCACAACCGAGCCTGAGCAGCTCCCATTGTTAGAAGAGACTACCCAAGATGAAAGACTATCAGATATAGAGGTGACAGCAGAGGATGTAATGAAACAGTTGACAACACTGGATGCAAATAAAGCTGTTGGACCAGACAAAGTATCACCGTGGATACTCAAAGAGGCAGCGCAGGCTCTCAGCGTGCCTCTGGCAATGATCTTTAATGAGTCACTTATGTCGGGAGAATTGCCCAGTTGCTGGAAG
>NC_091167.1:47455065-47469934 GCF_040958095.1 Procambarus clarkii | reverse complement strand
ACAGTTTAAGGTAAAGCTCAAGAGGTATTTGCATCTTTGCCTGCTGAGAATTCTTTCGATTTTAAATTTGTTCAATAAAGTATTTTAAATGCGTACCAGCGGATCCCAGAGGCACATAGAATAAAATTCAGAAGCTTAAAAAGAGCACATGACCAGACTATTTCTGATTTTGTAAGGGTAAAATTAAATCACTTTGACAGATGGATTAAAGCACTTAATATTACAGAGTTTGAGACTTTGAGAGACCTCATAGTAACTGAGGAAGTAGTGGAATGTCTACCAGAGAAATTAGCTTTGTTTATGGCTGAAAATAAACAAACCACTGATCTTATAAAACTAGCTAAGCTTGCTGATAAGCATGGCTTACTTACTAAAGTGCCTTTTAGAGCACTAATTAATCATTTTAATGCTAAAACTAATCATTTGCTACAAAAAATCATGTTTTCCAGACTCAACCAGCTACTTCACCTTCTTCCCTGAACCCTTCTCCTGTAAAGCCTAAATCTGAGAAACAACAGACAAGGTTGTCAACCTCAAGTAATGTAGTGATTAAGCCTGCAGTGGGTTCAGCTGTTCCGACCACTAGCAGATATTGCACGCATTGCAGGAGAAGAGGTCATGTGGTAAATTCCTGTTATGCTTTGCACCCTGAGTTGAGACCAACTGGTCTGATTATGAGTAGGGGTTTGCAAACCTTTAATGCCAATGTTGCTCCAATCATGCCCAAGTGGATGACTAATTTTGATCCATACCTACATTCGGGAACCCTATTATGTACTAGTGGAACCTGGAAACCAGTTCAGTTGTTAAGGGACACTGGTGCTTCCCAGTCTTTAATTTCTCGCCGTGTTCTTACTGATGTTAGCACAGAAGACACTGGAGAGGTAGTGTTATTGCAGGGACTTGGAGGTCACATCCAGTGTGTACCATTAATTAAGGTTAACCTGAGTTCTTCTATTACACCAGGTTGATGCACTGTAGCAGTCAGTGAGCAGTTGCCCATTCCTGGGATTGATATCATTGTAGGTAATGATTTTGACAAGTGTCAAGTTAGTGGGACCGATTGTCCTGTTATGTATACTAAACCTAGTGCAGTACTGGCTCAACCAGATGCGGATGACGGTGTCATTTATGCAGCCTGTGTTGTGACCAGATCCATGGGTAAGCAGAATGTGGTAAGTCCTGCTACTACCAAGGTGGATGTTCTCGAGGCCAGGACCCCTTCAGACAGGGAGGTGGAGGTGGACCTTGAAGATACATTTTTAGCTCACGTGGATGTCGAGAGTGAGGCCGGTGCCAAAGCCCTAATTTATTCTGACCCAGATGGTCTGGAAGATGTGGCCCAGGTACCAGTTCCTTGCCCGCTCGCTCCAGCTGTAGAGTTCCAGACCTTGCGTAAGTTACAGAGTACTGATCCCAGTCTTGCTGAGTGTTATGCAGAAGCAGCCGACTCCATTGATACTTTGGAGGAGAGTACGGGTTGTTATTTCAAGGATCGATGTCTGATGAGAAGATGGAGACCATCAGGAACTCCCTCATCAGATGATTTGTGAGTCTAAAACCCAGCTCGTTGTGCCAACAGAGTATAGGGAGCAGGTATTGCAAGCTGCCCATGATGACCTGATGGGAGGTCATCAAGGCATTACCAGTATGTATCATAAGATCTGTAAACTTTTTTATTGGCCAAAACTTAAAAAAGATGTGGTCAGATATTGCCACAATTGTGTTGTGTGTCAAACTGTTGGTAAGCCTAATCAGACTGTGCCACAGCACCATTATACCCGATTGTAGTGCCAGAGGAGCCTTTTTGTCATGTGGTACTGGATTGTGTCGGACCTTTACCCCGTACCAAATCCGGAAATATGTATATGTTTACAATTTTATGTATGACCACCAGGTTCCCTGAAGCATATGCTTTACGTAACATTAGAGCTTCTACCATTATAAGGCAGTTGGAACGATTTTTCTCACTATATGGTATGCCCCATATAATTCAAACTGATAATGGGAGTAATTTTTGTTCCATCACCTTTAATATTGGCAGTGAAGAAATTTGAGACATATTTGTCAGGAAATCAAGTGGTAGTATATACAGATCATAATCTATTGACATTTATCAACTCTATGAACTGTAAAAACCAGAGAATACTTAGATGGTCATTGATTCTGCAAGAATTCAATATTGTAATTCGTCATATTCCTGGGAGGCAAAATGTTATTGCTGATGCCTTATCCAGAGGATTTCCTGTTGCAGTGCCATAATATGTAGTGTTCTCTATTCATAAGATGTATGTAAATTTTGTATTTTTTTTACTGTGTGAAATTTCATTGCTTTGTACTTTGATATTAGTTGAAGTATTTTCATGTGTATTTTCATGTTATATTCATGCAGTCAAAAAAATGAAATCAACCTTCAGTAATTTAATTTTTTTTCTTAGGGGACGGGAGGGATGTTGCGAATCTTACAAAGATTCTAACATTACTCTTGATGCTTATATACTTTATTGTCTTTTTCTATAATTAATATAGTATCCAGTTGTATGATGATAGAATGTGATATGTTAATTAGTGTAGCATACTGTAGTGTGCCTGAGTTGCATTATATTGTATGAGGCTTTTTGCAAGTTTATTCATGTTGGTTTCTCGTGTGGAGGGATGACCATATTGGATGTGGCCAGTGTGGGAACTTGAAGTCAAGCGAGTGGTTATAGTTCAACCTTGATTAATTCTTATTATTGTTTGCCAGTAAATTATATTGAGCAATGTAACAGTATTAAATACTATTAAGATTAATAATGATTTGAATATTAGTACTACATTTTGTTAGTAGAATTTCCACAATAGTTTATGTGGATGTTTAGTTCATATCGGTGGTAGGACGCCTGCCCTGGGAACCGACGCTTTGTCAGAGGCGTGGCAGCTTTGGTCGAGAGGAGACATGTTTTAAGTTAAGTCAGTGGTTACTGTTATTTTAGATAAATACTCAGTTAATTCTCTGGGTAGATGATTGTGTATTATTCCTTTTAGTAATTCATGTGCTGGTGATATTGGTCATTGCTCAATAAGGATTTTTATTTATATTATTGCATGCTAAAGAATATTTCTGGCATTATATTTACCATTTAATTATTATGCTTGTCACCTTTAGCGTAGATACATTGTTTTCCCAATTTATGCAGTGTTGTTTCTTTACCCCTAGACACCTGTTGGCAGGGCCGATATAATATATATTGATCACTGCGGAAAAAGAACCGTACTAAGTCTCAAGGGTTGTAACACTTAGCAGTAAAAATACTAATATTGTACCTTTACTATGAGAAAAGTGAAGGGTTTGAGACACCTTTGAAACAATGGGAGGCTCGTCTGTTTTATACGACCATGAACAAATTGTGGATAGGAAGAAAATTCCATTCATTTTCATAAGATCAGTAAAAAATGTTGAATTTCATAATCAGGTTCTTTTTTTAATATTTGTTTTAAAAATAGTTGTGTAGTCGGTGGGCAGTGCCAAAAATCATTGTGGGGGACTGAATGTAACCCTGGCACACAGTACACTTTTGAATTTAGGCGACCCCGACTAGCCTATGTTTGTCCCATACCTCAGACCATTATCTCTAGTCGCAAACATCCAAGCATAGATTAGCCTCAAGCATCTTGCCTCCACATTTGAACACACAAACAAATTAACAGACAATCTAACCTATAATATAGATAACAGACTATCTGTTTGTCTCTTTGTCCAAAATTTAAAGTTAGATGCTTGGGGCTAGATTCACTTAAACTGACAAAGAGAATGGTCAGCGATACGGGAAGAACATACGCTGGTGGGGTCGCAAGAATTTATAGGGGGAATTTATGCATGGCTTTTAATTTTTATAATGAGAAGTGAAATACACATTAATTGAGTACTAATAAATATTTTGACAAAACCTACCTAAATTGTTTAAATTCTTCTTAATTTAACAATGAAAAGGTTGGTGGATGTCTGGACTGTGGCGGCTGCCGGAGACGGTGGTGGTAGCCATAGGTGGGAGGGCGGGAGCCAGGGCCGTGCTCCTCCACCACAGTCTCCGCAACACTGTCCACGCCCTCTACCTGGCCCTCGACCACGCCCTCTACCTGGCCCTCGACCACGCCTCCCTCCACCTGGCCCTCGACCGTACCTCCCTCAACATGGCCCTCCATAATGCCTTCCTACGTTCCTCTTCACTACAAGGAGGCGCAGATCTCAGGAAGCTTCTCTCCAAGGAAGGTCAGTACATGCCTGTCCAATCCGTTCTTCTGAATAGTACATCGTATTTTGATGTATAATTTCCTTAAAGCCAGAAACTGATGTACTAAAAATGAAAGAGGCTTGCAAAATTAATGTGATATCAATTTTCTTCTGTTCGTGGGTCCTCGAGTAGGTTAGGTTTGAGCATTTTAGTACAGCAGTTTAGTGACGTTGGGAATGCTTGGGAGAATGGGCTGCCATGTGAAATGACTGTGTTCTGTGGCTTTCATTTTTGCCTTTGTGTAGTAAACCTGCGTAGTAAACAATTTTGTCCTCAAAATCTTTTAGATCTCGGTAACACGATTCCCGAGACTTAAATACATTTATATCTTCCCAGCAAACACAAAACGTTTCCCTAACGTAAAACAGAAACAATTTAGGTAGTCAAGTTAATAACATTTAAAATACATTATTTTTATTCAACTAAATCTTTGACCTCTCAGCAAATGTTCCAATGATATTATTTTATTATAATGCATGGATTTTAAATTAACTCCAATTATTTAATGTATATGTGTGTTTATGTTTATTTGTGAGCTTGTGTTTATTTGTGAATATGTTTATATATTTGTGTGTGCATTTGTAGAAATGTTTGTGATTATGTATGTGTGAGTGTGTGTGTGTTTGTATGTATGTGACAAAGTGTTTAGTGTGTGCTAGTATTCACCTAGTTGTGCTTGCGGGGGTTGAGCTCTGCTCTTTCGCCCGCCTCTCAACTGTCTATCAACTATTTCCAACTACTAATTTATTTTTATTTTTGCTTTTTATTCACACACACACACACACACACACACACACACACACACACACACACACACACACACACACACACACACACACACACACACACAACACACACACACACACACACACACACACCACACACACACACACACACACACACACACACACACACACACACACACACACACACACACAAATGTTATTAACTTGCTGGAGGTTGTATTCAAGACAGAGAGAAAAAAAGAGGACTTGCTAGCAAGGAAGAGCAGACAAGCAAATGTGCAGAGGTTCAAAAAGGTATTCCTGCAGAGGGATATGACAAGGGATGAGAGAGAGAGAGGGCAGCAGCTGTGAAGAGGGAGCGCAGGGAGAAAGGAAAGAATCAGGGAGCCACAATCCCAAGCCCTACAATCCCAGAGGGAGTGGGGAACCATCCACAAGCAACTCAAAAGACACAGTGAGAGAAGCACCTCCCCTATCCTCCACCCAATAGATGCCCTACCTCCCCCATGATCTCCCTTCTCCCTCACCCCAAAGCCCTAAATTCTCCTCCACCCCCCTAAACCCTCCAGTATCCTCCACCCTCCCGAGCCCTCCCTTCTCCCCTACTCTCCTCAGCCCTCCCTTTTTCCTCATCCCCCTCGGCACTCCCTATCCCCTAAGCTCCCCCCCAAGCCCTCCTTCCTTTTATGCCAACAAGCCCCCCATTCCCCAAGTCCTCCCTCCTCCCATTCGCCCCCAAGCCTCCCCTTCTCCAACACTCTCCAAAGCCTCCCCCTCTCACCCACCTCCCCAAGCCTCCCCCACTCACCCATCCCCCAAGCCCTCTTTTCTCCCCAACCCCCCAAGCCCTCCCTCCTACACCACCCTCCCCGTACCAGATCCTCCCAGCCCTCACACACATCAGACCCCCCAGGTCCCCCTTCATAGGCCCTCCTATCCCTGTCCACCCTGTTTCCCTGCTTCAGGGGAAGCAATAGGATCTGAGAAAGGACAGAAGAGACATCAGCTTCAGAGTGATGTATTCGAACATAGATGGGATCACCAGCAAGGCAAGTGAACTAGGGGAAAGAACACAAGAAATGAACCCAGATGTAATCGGACTCACAGAAACAAAACTCTCAGGCATCATAACGAATGCAGTGTTTCCCCAGAACTACACTGTAATAAGGAAAGAGAGGGAAGAACGGGGAGGAGGTGGAGTGGCCCTACTAATGAGAAAGGAATGGAGCTTCAAGGAGATGGTCATCATGGGCTGCGAGAGATTCAGAGACTACATAACAGGCCACATGACATTGGGAGGACCAAAAGTAGTAGTAGCAGTGATATATAACTCTCCACCAAATGACAGAAGACCAAGACAAGAGTATGACAACAACAACATGGCAGTTAACACTATAATTGAGAAGGCAGCCTCTGTTGCCTGTAGAAATAGATCCCACCTGCTCATTATGTGAGACTTCAATCACGGAAGGATAGACTGGGAAAACAAAAGACGGCCCAAGACATGATGGACTTCAACACGCACAAGTGCAAGGAAGCAGCAAACACGTTTGTCCTAGTCCAAAAGGAAACAATGAAATGAAGATGAAAAACCATGGTTTAGTCAGTGATGTAGGCAAGCTAAGCAACAAAGTAAAAGGGCATGGAGAAACTATAGGAATAACAGGACACTTGAGAGCAGAGAAAGATACCAGAGTGCCAGGAATGAATATGTCAGGATGAGTAGAGAGGCAGAAAGACAATACGAAAATGACATCGCAAGCAAGGCAAAGACTCAACCTAAATTGCTGCACAGCCACATCAGGAGAAAAACAACAGTAAAGGAACAGGTAATGAATATAAAGATAGGGGCAGAAGGATTCACTTCAAACGACAAGGAAGTATGTGAGGAATTGAATAAGAAATTCCAAGAGGTCTTCACCTTAGAGCAAGGAGAGATTCCAGAGATAAGAGAGGGAATAGTTAACCAGGAACCACTAGAAGAGTTTGAGATTACCAGTAGGGAAGTAAAGAAGTTTTTACTAGAGTTGGATGTGACAAAGGCTATCGGCCCAGATGGAATCTCCCCTTGGATACTAAGGGAAGGAGCAGAAGCACTGTGCCTGCCACTCTCCATGGTGTATAACAAATCACTGGCAACAGTGGAACTGCCAAAATTTGGAAGGCAGCTGATGTAGTTTCAATATACATGAAAGGGGATAGGCAGGAGCCACTGAACTACAGGCCAGTGTCCTTAACCTGCATACATGCAAGCTGATGGAGAAGATTGTGCGAAGAAAGCTAATGGAACATCTGGAGCGAAAGAACTTTTTAACACAGCATCAACATGGGTTCCGGGATGGCAAGTCCTGCCTCACAGGGCTAATTAAATTCTACGACCAGGCAACAAAAATCAGGCAAGAAAGAGAGGGTGGGCAGACGGCATATTTTTGGAGTTTCAAAAAGCCTTTGATACAGTGCCACACAAGAGGCTAGTGAATAAACTGGAGATGCAGGCTGGAGTGAAAGGGAAGGTACTCCGTTGGATACAGGAGTACCTAAGCAACAGGAGACAACAAGTCAGTGTGAGGGGTGAGGTCTCAGATTGGCTAGATGTTACGAGTGGAGTCCCGCAGGGGTCAGTCCTTGGACCTATACTGTTTCTGATATATGTAATTGATCTCCCAGAGGGTATAGAATCGTTTCTCTCAATGTTTGCCGATGATGCAAAAATTATGAGGAGGATTGAAACTGAGGACGATAGTAGGGGGCTACAAGATGACCTAGACAGACTGAGTGAATGGTCCAACAAATGGCTGTTGAAGTTCAACCCGAGTAAATGCAAAGTAATGAAACTAGGCAGTGGAAACAGGAGGCCAGACACAGGATACAGAATAGGAGAAGAAGTACTTAATGAAACGGGCAGAGAGAAAGATCTAGGAGTTGATATCACACCAAACCTGTCTCCTGAAGCCCACATAAAAAGAATAACGTCTGCGGAAATATTCGAGGCTGGCTAACATCAGAACAGCTTTCAGGAACCTGTGTAAGGAATCATTCAGAATCTTTTACACCACATATGTAAGACCAATCCTGGAGTATGCGGCCCCAGCATGGAGCCCGTACCTTGTCAAGCAAGAGACGAAGCTGGAAAAAGTCCAAAGATATGCCACTAGACTAGTCCCAGAACTAAGAGGCATGAGTTACGAGGAAAGGCTGCGGGAAATGCACCTTACGACACTGGAAGACAGAAGAGTAAGGGAGACATGATCACAACCTACAAAATCCTCAGAGGAAACGACCGGGTAAACAAGGATAAACTATTCAACACTGGTGGGACGCGAACAAGGAGACACAGGTGGAAACTGAGTACCCACATGAGCCACAGAGACGTTAGAAGGAACTTTTTCAGTGTCAGAGTAGTTAACGGATGGAATGCATTAGGCAGTGATGTGGTGGAGGCTGACTCCATACACAGTTTCAAATGTAGATATGATAGAGCCCAGTAGGCTCAGGAATCTCACCAGTTGATTGACAGTTGAGAGGCGGGACCAAAGATCCAAAGCTCAACCCCCGCAAGCACAATTAGGTGAGTACAATTAGGTGAGTACCAATTGATTGACAGTTGAGAGGCGGGACCAAAGAGTCAAAGCTCAACCCTCGCAAGCACAAATAGGTGAGTACACACAAGCAAAATCATGTACACAAACAAAATGCACAAACCAATGCATATGTCAATAAACACACACAAACATGAACAGAAACAATAACAAAGAGACAATCAAACAAACATAAAGAAAATACACACACACAAAATATTCACACGAGAAAAAAACACAAACAAACAAATACACACACGAGTTATCACACAAAAAGACACATACACGAGTAATCACGAACAAATGCACACACATATGAGCACACACCAAGGGCGCCGGTGGTTGTGTGGATACCATGCTGGACACGTAATCCTATGGCCCGGGTTCGATTCCCGGCGCCAGCGAGAAACTAAAATGGGTAGTTTCTTTCACCCTGATGCTCCTGTTACCAAGCAGAAAATTGGTAACACAACTAGGTGAGCCCGTAACAGCTGTCAAACCTGGGAGTTTGACAGCTGTTATGGGCTGCTTCATGTGTGTGTACTCACCTAGTTGTGTTTGCGGGGGTTGAGCTCTGGCTCTTTCGGCCCGCCTCTCAACTGTCAATCAACTGCTTACTAACTACTTTTTTTCCCACACCACACACACACACACACACCCCAGGAAGCAGCCCGTGACAGCTGACTAACTCCCAGGTACCTATTTACTGCTAGGTAACAGGGGCATTCAGGGTGAAAGAAACTTTGCTCATTTGTTTCTGCCTCGTGCGGGAATCGAACCCGTGCCACAGAATTACGAGTCCTGCGCGCTATCCACCAGGCTTCGAGGCCCCTAGTGTGTGTGTGTTAGTGTGAGTGTGTGTTTGTGTGTATACTCACCCTAATTGTGCTTGCGGGGTTGAGCTTTAGCTCTTTGGTCCCGCCTTAAGTTGTTAACGAAAAGACAGTGTTCAACATAACAGCACAGTTTATTCAACAAAGTGCTAACTACTACAACAACGAAAGAAATATCAATGACGTTACTCGAAATCCTTCCTGTGACACCTTCACTGGACAGCTAGACACTGGCAACTCCAGCAACCCTCCTCAATTAAATTCTTACGTTAACACTTCGTCCCTCGGACGATCAACAATCAATAACTAATTGATTGCATTAATATCAAAGTAACAGTTACGTTAACTTAATCTTGTCTCCCATAGACAAATCAAACTGTACAACTGTCACTAGTAATTCGGAATTACACAAACACTCTACCCGTCGAACATTCAGTGAGTAATCCCCATTAATCCCTGTAATCCAGAAAGCTGATTAATCCCAATACGAGTTATGTTATCGGTTACTATCGCTCCTTTGATAGTTTACTACAATTCCAATGTCCAAAGTGCTAAGAGAACGGCAATCACCCTCGACTACCCTCGAGCAAATAAATACTATCCCGAAGATCAATAATTAATTAATACACAAATACGTCACCTCTCACACTGGCTCAGCAATTATAACATCAGTGACATGCACTTCCTCTGGGGCCTTCCATACCCCTGCCGAATTCAGGTGACTAGTTAACGATCCCACGAACCGATAATTAATTACCACGTCTATGTTACTTTACAATGACGTTACTCTCCCAAGAGTCAATCAAGTTACCTGTCCACTGACAGATAATTAATAACATACGTTACGTTAATGAAACAATGGAGCCTTCGTGTGAGTCGATCAACCCTGATCTAAGTTAGTTACCTTGACTTCCTGGAGCATTTAATTACCTGTCCAACTGATTTGCAACAGACAGTACTAAGATGCAAGATTCAGCCCTCCTGGAATTCCTACAATTCTTGTCAGGCTTGGCTAGGCTCCCTGACCGACCAAAACAGCTGTTCCTTTGAAAATAATTAACCCAAATGTATCTTACGTTACTCAAATTGTCATAGAACAACTTCTCTCTAAGCAACGGCTGTTCCCTTGGTTACGTTACATTAATTGAATCACCTCACTGAGTACTGCAAAGGACTTCAATGACCACCAGATAACAGGAAAATATAACACCGAGTACTCGTCCCTGTGATGAGTTTCACCCACGACACAATAAATTACGGCCCACGGTGATTTACGATACAATCCGGTTGCAATTACAATTACTGCAGAACACCAGTAAATAACACTCTCGGTGCCCTAACCCACTAGAACACGGTCCATACAATTTACTGAGCTACAATGACACACACGGTGATTGCTGAACACTAGCAACAATCACAGCCCAATAGTTACAACCCCTTTGCAACAACATACATAACGGTGCTCTAATTTCACTATTTAAAACACGGCCCAACACTTTACTACCAGGTTGCAAGGACAATCTCACACTGCTTTAATTACCCCTTAGAACATGGCCCACACTCTGCAACCCGGTTGCAATAATCACTTACTGCAACAACAGTAATAACACACTAGGCTTTGTGACACTACAATTATATATATCGTACCTGCTGACACCTGTAACCTTCAGCTATCAAACGCTAATGGGAACCACTACGGAGACCACACACTCCACGCACAGACCACGCACCTGTTGATTGACGGTTGAGAGGCGGGACCAAAGAGCCAGAGCTCAACCCCCGCAAGCGCAATTAGGTGAGTACACTCCGGATCAACTTTGGTAAGTGATTAGCGATCCCACAGATCAATAATTATTCCTGTGAATTACGTTACTCGACCGAGCAGTCAGCTGTCACTCCCGACAGCCACGTTACTCACCACAAATCTACCAAAATTATGTTAACAGGTCAGCCACATAAATATATAAGTATAATCACATTTATGGCAGCCCTGGGAACACAACACTTGTAATAATACCACACACTGGTATTACTCCACAATAATCAAATGCCAGGAAATCCCCGGTGTTACCACACTGACACTCTACCCTGCAATGATGACCAGAACTGGATTCCCTCTCCTGCAAAAGATTACATGGACATGAGACACTAATAACACAAGAAATCCCACCAGAATGGAGTATAAAATACACTAAGCCGGCCCTCACGGTCCTCAGTCCGTGAGGCATGTATACTGTGTATACTGTATGTATACTGTGTTCCCGTGTGTACACTCACACACAGACATGTACACCTGACTTCAACAGACTACGTCCTCTGTTAATTGACAAGGATGTACATAAGGGTGAAAATTTCACGTGTCCGCGCTTCTCTTCACCTTAACAGGTGCTACAGAGACTGGCGGAACACCTGATCTCGAATTCAGGTTTAGAGATAAATCTCACCAAATACACACAGGGGGTCCTTACTCATGTATACAGCCAACTCTCATGCACACACACACCTGTCCTACCATACACAGGCACACTGCCTGTAGGTGGCCACCTCTCAAGGCGGCTGAGTTAGGCCAGGGGTAGCCCAGCGCAGTGGAGTCTCACGTGGCTCGGCGCGTTTGGTATACACCCAGACTCGGACAGCTCGCACCACCACCGGGCGAAGAGTGGTGTTCGTACAAGATGGCGGCAAACACTACTGAGCGTCTCTGACTCGAAATTCGCATGGATTTCTATGGGAAAACTGCCCCTGAACACTGGCAAAATATTCCCCGTTCACTCTACTGCTGCAAGACACTTGCAGGAGATCAGAACGTCTGAGTAATCACTGGGATGGGGACTTACGAGTCCATTGCCTCCTCATATGAAACTTTACCCATTTCCCACGATTCTTTCCAATACACTCCCGGTCTCTCCCCCACTCAAAATTCGACGAGTTCCCGGATTCTGCTCGTCTCACGGACCCACGTCGCAGTTGATGGAGGAATGGAGATGACTAGGAGCCTCTGGAAAGAGTAGCTTCACTTGGCTGGCCGACCAGTGAAGCCACGTCTTACTAGGCTAGAGGCTCGTGCAGAATGGCGTCTTGGGCGGCAGGATGCCGGCTTTTCCCGGTCCTCCTCAAACAACCCAATCAGAGAAAGGCATCCATGAGTCTACCTCCTTGGCCAATCACAGGCGAGGTTGTGTACCTGCAGGAAGGCTTCCAAGATGGCCGCTGGCATTGCCATAGTAACAGAGCGGGCGACGGTAGGCTCACGCCTCTGCGCCTTCCGGCTCCTCCGTTCTCGCTCAACTCTTCACAATAAAGCTGCTCCTCGCTCTAATTCTTCCGACAAATGTGCTGCAATGGCCATTGTAACATTTGGAATGCTAATGACTTAGACTCTCTAGTGAGCCTAAATACAGGACGTTTCGGATACGGGTTGCCAACTCTAGTCCAGGTGCACGCCCGTGCACGTGCTGCAGTGCATGGCTAGCGTTACGGGCACGTACACCACTGGAATGTTTAGCTGGTGCCAACCCATTCCCTCACAGTATGTGTTTGCGTGTATATTTGTGCTCGAGTATACTCACCTAGATGTACTCACCTAGTTGTGCTTGTGTAGGTTTTCATGAACATTCTCTTTGGTCCTGTCTTTCAACTGTCAATCAAATGGTGTACAGATTCCTGATGACTCTGTAAGTGTTTGTGTGTGAGTGTGTTTTCTTTTGTTTGTGTGTGTATGTTTTCGTTTGCTCGTATGAAATTACCAAAGTGTAGTTAGAGGCTGAGAGCTATGCTCATGGTGTCCGGTCTTCCCAGTACTCTTTGTCATAAAATACTTTGAAAATACTGACGGTTTTGGCTTCGTTCACCTTCTCACTTAACTTGTTCCAACCGTCGACCACTCAGCTTGCTAAAGAAAACTTTCTAATATATTTTTCGGCTCCTTTGTTTCCGTTCAGGCATAATTCTATGTTGATGGGCTTAGTATATACGTTGGTGCTTACAGAAGTTCCTGTTTTTGTTATTAGTACATCCAAGAATGGCAGACTGTTATTTTTTATATTTTCATGTGTAAATCGGAGTACTGACTCTCTCTCTCTCTCTAGATGGCTTTTTAGATCAATTAGTTCACTGATCTACACATCATTCGTGAGTAGAGAGTTTGAAAGAGTAACTCAGGTATTGGTGAACAACGGATATAGCAACGCGGAAATAAACGCTGCTATAAGAAGACACTTGGACCGATGGTATAATCCTGAACCTAGAACAGAAACCACAATTCCTCCAATAAAATTATATTACAAATCAACCATGCACAGTGAACATATAAAAGAGGAAAGAATAATGAAAGAAATAATCCGTAAAGGAGTAAAAAGCATTACTACTAACCAAAACATAGACCTGATCATATTCTACAAAACCAAGAAGACTTCCGAACTCCTTATCAAAAACAGCCCGAAGCCGACGGAGAACCCTCTACAGCAGTCAAGCGTTGTATACATGTACACTTGCCCCCACGAAGGATGTAACCTTCAATCTAAGTACATAGGTATGACGTCGACCAAGCTGACGAGGCGTTTGACATGCCATCTTCAATCCGGTGCCCCTAGGAATCACATGAGACAAGCCCATCACATCACCCTAACAAAAGAAATGTTGAACAAAAATACCTGTATAATAGACAAAACCCAAGATGTAAGAAGGTTACAAATTCTTGAAGCAATTCACATAAGAATAGAACAACCTACCATGAACCCCCAAATCACGGAACTATTTACTCTACCCACCATTAGAATAAGGACAAGACCAGAACATAACGATGCCAACACAGAAGACACTGTTCAACATAACAGGCCAATTACACCTGATTAATCTTTGTATGTAGATAGAAGCTGCCTCGTATGGGCCAATAAGCCTTCTGCAGTTACCTCTATTCTTATGCTCTTATGTACTTCACCCCACATTTATCCCTTATGTATCCCCCATATTTTCACCTTTATTGTCTTATCACCTGACCCAGTGCGGGTATAATTAAACCAGTTCTGAAAATCCTTTTCACTTGAGAATGAAGAATGGAGGTTCGAAACATTGTGCAAATTCTTTAAATAAGTGTAATACATTCTGTGGTAATTCACTTCTTTTCTTCACCTTGAAATTACGAAAATGAGTTTTGGAGAACTCCTCTTTCAGCTAAGTCCTGATGATAAGAAAATAGTTAGAGGGATAGAAGCCCTAAATCAGAAGATAGTAAATACAGAATATGCGGTCATATTCAATGATACATGTTTAAAAGAAAACCTGCTGCCAGTATACACCAATATAAATATATATATATATATATATATATATATATAATATATAATATATATATATATATATATATATATATATATATATATATATATATATATATGTATATATATATATATATATATATATATATATATATATATATA
>NC_091167.1:47450065-47452565 GCF_040958095.1 Procambarus clarkii | reverse complement strand
AAAAAGTAAGATTAATAATTCTAACACGAATTTTCTCAATCTTTCGTACATTACGCTTCACTGTTGGAGGTAAATCAAAAATCACTTCTCCAAAATTCATTTTTATTTCTAGTCTGACGCGACACGGGCGCGTTTCGTAAAACTTATTACATTTTCAAAGACTTCACAAATACACAACTGATTAGAACTTACGTCTCTCTGATGTTATATCTACATTTGAGTGAGGTGGGAAGGGTGATGTGGCATTAACACAAGACAGAACAGGAGGGGATATTAATAGGGTATTAAAAGTATCAACACAAGACAGAACAGAAACAATGGGTATTGAATAGAAGTGTTTGTAGAAAGCCTATTGGTCCATATTTCTTGATGCTTCTATATTGGAGCGGAGTCTTGAGGTGGGTAGAATATAGTTGTGCAATAATTGGCTGTTGATTGCTGGTGTTGACTTCTTGATGTGTAGTGCCTCGCAAACGTCAAGCCGCCTGCTATCGCTGTATCTATCGATGATTTCTGTGTTGTTTACTAGGATTTCTCTGGCGATGGTTTGGTTGTGGGAAGAGATTATATGTTCCTTAATGGAGCCCTGTTGCTTATGCATCGTTAAACGCCTAGAAAGAGATGTTGTTGTCTTGCCTATATACTGGTTTTTTTGGAGCTTACAGTCCCCAAGTGGGCATTTGAAGGCATAGACGACGTTAGTCTCTTTTAAAGCGTTCTGTTTTGTGTCTGGAGAGTTTCTCATGAGTAGGCTGGCCGTTTTTCTGGTTTTATAGTAAATCGTCAGTTGTATCCTCTGATTTTTGTCTGTAGGGATAACGTTTCTATTAACAATATCTTTCAGGACCCTTTCCTCCGTTTTATGAGCTGTACAAAAGAAGTTCCTGTAAAATAGTCTAATAGGGGGTATAGGTGTTGTGTTAGTTGTCTCTTCAGAGGTTGCATGGCTTTTCACTTTCCTTCTTATGATGTCTTCGATGAAACCATTGGAGAAGCCGTTATTGACTAGGACCTGCCTTACCCTACAGAGTTCTTCGTCCACTTGCTTCCATTCTGAGTTGTGGCTGAGAGCACGGTCGACGTATGCGTTAACAACACTCCTCTTGTACCTGTCGGGGCAGTCGCTGTTGGCATTTAGGCACATTCCTATGTTTGTTTCCTTAGTGTAGACTGCAGTGTGGAAACCTCCGCCCTTTTCCATGACTGTTACATCTAGAAAAGGCAGCTTCCCATCCTTTTCCGTCTCGTAAGTGAAACGCAGCACGGAACTCTGCTCAAATGCCTCCTTCAGCTCCTGCAGATGTCTCTCATCAGGTACCTGTGTAAAAATGTCGTCAACATACCTGCAGTATATGGCCGGTTTCAAGTTCATGTCGACTAAGACTTTTTGCTCGATGGTACCCATGTAGAAGTTTGCAAACAGGACACCTAGGGGAGAACCCATGGCGACCCCATCTACTTGCTTATACATGTGCCCATCCGGGCTCAAGAAGGGTGCCTCTTTAGTACAAGCTTGGAGTAGTTTCCTCAGAATACTTTCTGGCATGTCAAGAGGAGTACAGGCTGGATCACGATACACTCTGTCGGCTATCATTCCGATTGTCTCGTCCACAGGTACGTTGGTAAACAGCGATTCTACGTCCAACGAGGCTCTTATCCCTGTGGCCCGTGTGCCCCGCAGTAAGTCCACAAATTCCTTTGGAGACTTCAGGCTGAAGGCGCAAGGAACATAAGGAGTCAGCAGGCCGTTGAGTCGCTTCGCCAGTCTGTACGTGGGTGTGGGTATCTGGCTAATGATTGGCCGAAGTGGGTTTCCACACTGCAGTCTACACTAAGGAAACAAACATAGGAATGTGCCTAAATGCCAACAGCGACTGCCCCGACAGGTACAAGAGGAGTGTTGTTAACGCATACGTCGACCGTGCTCTCAGCCACAGCTCAGAATGGAAGCAAGTCGACGAAGAACTCTGTAGGGTAAGGCAGGTCCTAGTCAATAACGGCTTCTCCAATGGTTTCATCGAAGACATCATAAGAAGGAAAGTGAAAAGCCATGCAACCTCTGAAGAGACAACTAACACAACACCTATACCCCCTATTAGACTATTTTACAGGAACTTCTTTTCCACAGCTCATAAAACGGAGGAAAGAGTCCTGAAAGATATTGTTAATAGAAACGTTATCCCTACAGACTAAAAACAGAGGATACAACTGACGATTTACTATAAAACCAGAAAATCGGCCAGCCTACTCATGAGAAACTCTCCAGACACAAAACAGAACGCTTTAAAAGAGACTAACGTCGTCTATGCCTTCAAATGCCCACTTGGGGACTGTAAGCTCCAAAAAACCCAGTATATAGGCAAGACAACAACACCTCTTTCTAGGCGTTTAACGATGCATAAGCAACAGGGCTCCATTAAGGAACATATAATCTCTTCCATAACCAAATCATCGCCAGAGAAATCCTAGTAAACAACACAGAAATCATCGATAGATACAG
>NC_091167.1:47437565-47445065 GCF_040958095.1 Procambarus clarkii | reverse complement strand
CATCGTTAATCACCTGGAAAGAGATGTTGTTGTCTTACCTATATACTGAGTTCTTTGAGGCTTACAGTCCCCAAGTGGGCATTTCAAGGTATAGACGATTTTGGTCTCTTTTAAAGCGTTCTGCTTTGTGTCTGGAGAGTTTCTCATGAGAAGGCTGGCCGTTTTTTTGGTTTTAGGGTAAATCGTCAGTTGTATCTTCTGATTTTTGTCTGTAGGGATAACGTTTCTATTAACAATATCTTTCCGGACCCTTTCCTCCGTTTTATGAGCTGTGAAAAAGAAGTTCCTGTAAAATAGTCTAATTGGGGTATAGGTGTTGTGTTAGTTGTCACTTCAGAGGCTGCATGGCATTTCACCTTCGTTCTTATGATGTCTTCAACGAAACCATTGGAGAAGCCGTTTTTGACTAGGACCTGCCTAACCCTACAGTGTTCTTCATCGACTTGCTTCCATCCTGAGCTGTGGCTAAGAGCACGGTCGACATAAGCGTTAACAACACTCCTCTTGTACCTGAGTGGGCAGTCACTGTTGGAATTTAGGCACATTCCTATGTTCGTTTCCTTAGTGTAGACTGCAGTGTGGAAACCTCCGCTCCTTTCCATGACTGTTACATCTAGAATGGGCAGCTTCCCATCCTCCATCTCCTAAGCGAAACACAACACAAAATTCTGCTCAAATGCCTCCTTCAGCTCCTGCAGATTTCTGACATCAGGTACCAGTGTAAAAATGTCGTCAACGTACCTGCAGTATATGGCCGGTTTGATGTTCATGTCGACTAAGACCTTTTGTTCGATAGTACCCATGTAGAAGTTCGCAAACAGGACACCTAGGGGAGAAACCATGGCAACCCCATCTACTTGCTTATACATGTGCCCATCCGGGCTCAAGAAGGGTGCCTCTTTAGTACAAGCTTGGAGTAGTTTCCTTAGAATGTTTTCTGGTATGTCAAGAGAAGTACAGGCTGAATCACGATACACTCTGTCCTCTATCATCCCGATTGTTTCATTCACAGGTACGTTGCGGGTATAAAATAAAATGAAAGCTGTTTAAATCATAGCATAGTAAGAACTCTGTTTAGTGTTTGCAGGTTATAGTTGTGTGTGTGTAAACGAAAAGTCTTTGAAAATGTAATAAGTTATTACGAAACGCGTTCATGTGTCACGCCAGACTAGAAATAAAAATGAATTTTGGAGAATTGATTTTTCAATTACCATCAACAGTGAAAAGAAAGAAAAGAAATATTGAGAAAATTCGTGTTAGAATTATTAATCTTACTTTTTCGGTCATATTTAATAATATATGTCTACAGGAAAGACTGCTACCAAAAAATACTAATATATATATATATATATATATATATATATATATATATATATATATATATATATATATATATATATATATATATATATATATATATATATATATTTATATATATATATATATATATATATATATATATATATATATATATATATATATATATACATATACATATATATATATATATATATATATATATATATATATATATATATATATATATATATATATATATATATATATATATATATATATATAGATATATATATATATACATGGTTCCCAAGACTCCCTCCTGGAGGACATCAGAAAAATCCAGGAGCAAGGAGCAGTTTTAGGCCTCACCCTGAACCCTTCTAAATGTGAAATAATATGTTCCAACCAGGGCATCGTAGAGAGAATAGAGGGTCTTCTGCCAAATATCCATAAAACTAAACCTTGTAACACGGGGTAGGGTTCCTCTCTACTTATCTTTCCTTCTTTTCCCTCTACCCGTATTCTTACTTTTTATTCTCTACCAAGGGACTCCAAAACTTTTACCAAAGTCAACTCCACGCCATGTGGTCCTAAGACGATTGACCGACTTAGGATTCTACACCCAGTATGACGTGACCTAGGCTTTGAGCAAAACCCTAGAGTCGCCTCTACGCTGCCACCACCAGACCAGCAACACCGAGCAATGATCGAGGTCTGGATCGATCACGCTAATTAATCAACCTTGGGGCTTGATCCCCACTATAACCGATGACCGTGGAAACTTAAGAGTGTGAAATTAATTACACGGGAATGATTCGATGTTAGAATCGGCGCCCAATCCAACTCTGCCTCGTGTGGACCCCGTGACCAGGACAAGTATACACATAAACACATGGAAATAATAAAAATGCAATTTATTACCTAATTAATTTATTAAAAGAAAAACTAAAACAAAATCTAAATATGTTCACTCTCTGTCACTTTAACACTCCCTACTTGACCTGAATGGCAATGAGACTATCTCTATACATACCAATAGCAACTATACCTCTATGTTTTACCAGCTAAAGATGTTGGGCTGGTCTTGGGGAGAGGTAAGATGGCTGACCTCTCCCAGTTGCTCTGGAGTCCACACTGATCTCTACCTCGTCTGGTCTACCCCAGACTAGAGCATTGTATCCTTCTGCCTAGTCAAAGTTCTACCAAGTTACTAGCAAGGTTTAAGTTATAACAATTAACCTCTGTTGTACTTAATTGATCCAGACTGGTTGAATTATTTTACCGAAATTAAATTACACAAACATCTAACGGCAGAGCTGTTCCCGATCCCCAAAATGGTTAATTGAACTTTGAGAAATAGTAGACATGTCAACCCTGATGACCTATGACCGCCGGTCACTCCGCCTTACAAGTTAGATCTGATTCGTGACGTCACTGATGGTGACTTAAACTCAATAATTAGAATACTCTTGATATTGTACCCAGTACTATTATACAATACAATTTTAATACAAAATGAATAAAGGCTACTGAATACTATAGGATGGTTCATTATACAAAACTATGAACAAAGATGCCCGCCATTTGTGATTCAGACCTGCTAATTCCCAGGGGAATCTCGTCCCTACACGAAACTTCTGGAACCTTCTGGAATAATTCTTACAACAGCCTAGTTTGTTACAACCTGAAGACAGCACACTCCTAGGAGCTCCCCTGGGGTTGAAAGCCATCGATGAGGTCCTTGATAAGAAAATCGCCGACCTTAAGAGGATGGATGGGAGGATTGAGGATATTGATGCTCATGATGCACTCTACCTCATCACCAGATGTCTGTCCCTCCCCAGGTTAACCTACTTTCTGAGGTGTTCACCATCTTACAGTAGCCAAAAACTAAGTGAGTATGACCGGTTACTGAAATCAATGCTAGAAAAAGCCCTTAACCTCTCTCTCGATAACCTACAGTGGAAACAAGCCTCTCTTCCCGTAAGACTTGGGGGCCTCGGAGTTCGAACAGCAACGCAAATCGCTGTTCCTGCCTTCCTGTCCTCCTTATCAGCATCCGACGACCTTGTGAAGGAAATTCTACCTGCCCACTTACATCAGCTGGCAGGTGTACATGATCCCATTTTTACACGCTGTGCCACAGAGTGGGCCTCTCGTGCAGGCCAATTACCTCAACCACCATCCCCAAAAGCCACAAGCAATCCAGCTGGGATGGCCCCATTGTAGACCAAGTTGCTGCAGAGTGCTGGGTGCTGCAACAACACAACACGACATTGCTCGCCTCACAGCAGTAGCAGTACCACATGCAGGGGATTTCCTGTTAGCAACCCCAATGTCGGCAACTGGCACGCGTCTCACACCACACGCCCTCCGAACTACTGTGGCCCTCCGCCTTGCTGCCCCAATCCACACCAGATATAGGTGTATTTGCGGCGAGGTGGTGGCTGACAGGTACGGCCACCATGGCCTACTCTGCCAAAGCAAATGGGGATGGCACTCGAGGCACAGTGAAGTTAACGACATCATCAAGAGGAAACTCACCACAGCTGGATGCCCAGCTGAAAGAGAGCCCCGTAACTCTGATGCTCTTATTGGTCGCCCGGATGGTATCACAGTGAACAGCTGGAAGAATGGCAAGCAGTTGGTATGGGACTACACGTGCGTATCAACCCTGGCTAACACCTACATTAACCTCAGTGTTGCACAACCAGGTGGCGCTGCCACCCACAGGGAAGCAGCCAAATCCCGTAAGTATGGAGAACTGGATCACCACTACAATTTTGTCCCCATTGCTTCTGAGACACTCGGCGCTGGGGTAAAAGTGCTACCAGTTTTTTGAAGGAACTGGGTTCTAGGCTCATTGAAACGACAAGGGATCGAAGAGCTGCAAGCTTTCTTTTCCAGCGCCTCAGTGTGGCGATACAGAGGGGAAATGTGCACTGCATCCAGGGTTCCTGCCCGCCATCTGAGGAGCTGGAGGAACTCGACAACCTATGATAACCATCTTTGTAACCCATATGTAACTCCTTTTTTGTAACAAAGTTCAAATAAAGTAAATATATATGTGTACATACAAAAGAATGGGGGTGGTAGGAAAAGATAATATTAGTGTTCAGTGAGAAACCACAAGGTCTCCTCTGAATACTTTTTATTTTCTTCTCCGAGGCTATGGGTCCCCACATTGGCACCAGAGATGGTACCCTATATATATATATATATATATATATATATATATATATATATATATATATATATATACATATATATATATATATGTCGTACCCAGTAGCCAGAACGCACTTCTCAGCCTACTATACAAGGCCCGATTTGCCTAATAAGCCAAGTTTTCATGAATTAATATATTTTTACTAATTTTTTTCTTATGAAATGATAAAGCTACCCATTTCATTATGTATTAGGTCAATTTTTTTTTATTGGAGTTAAAATTAACGTAGATATATGACCGAACCTAACCTATCTTTATAGGTTAGGTCAGGTTAGGAAGCCGAAAAAGTTAGGTTAGGTTAGGTTAGGTAGGTTAGGTAGTCGAAAAACAAGTAATTCATGAAAACTTGGCTTATTAGGCAAATCGGGCCTTGCATAGTAGGCATAGAAGTGCGTTCTGGCCACTAGGTACGACATATTTATATATATATATATATATATATATATATATATATATATATATATATATATATATATATATATATATATATGTCGTACCTAGTAGCCAGAACGCACTTCTCAGCCTACTATGCAAGGCCCGATTTGCCTAATAAGCAAAGTTTTCATGAATTAATTGTTTTTCGACTACCTAACCTACCTAACCTAACCTAACCTAACTTTTTCGGCTACCTAACCAAACCTAACCTATAAAGATAGGTTAGGTTAGGTAGGGTTGGTTAGGTTCGGTCATATATCTACGTTAATTTTAACTCCAATAAAAAAAAATTGACCTCATACATAATGAAATGGGTAGCTTTATCATTTCATAAGAAAAAAATTAGAAAAAATATATTAATTCAGGAAAACTTGGCTTATTAGGCAAATCGGGCCTTGAATAGTAGGCCAAAAAGTGAGTTCTGGCTACTAGGTACGACATATATATATATATATATATATATATATATATATATATATATATATATATATATATATATATATATATATATATATATATATATATATATATGTCGTACCTAGTAGCCAGAACGCACTTCTCAGCCTACTATGCAAGGCCCAATTTGCCTAATAAGCCAAGTTTTCATGAATTAATTGGTTTTCGACTACCTAACCTACCTAACCTAACCTAACCTAACTTTTTCCGCTACCTAACCTAACCTAACCTATAAAGATAGGTTAGGTTAGGTTAGGTAGGGTTGGTTAGGTTTGGTCATATATCTACGTTAATTTAAACTCCAATAAAAAAAAATTGACCTCATACATAATGAAATGGTTAGATTTATCATTTCATAAGAAAAAAATTAGAGAAAATATATTAATTCAGGAAAACTTGGCTTATTAGGCAAATCGGGCCTTGCATAGTAGGCAGATAAGTGCGTTCTGGCTATTAGGTACGACATATATATATATATATATATATATATATATATATATATATATATATATATATATATATATATATATATATATATATATATATATATATATATATATATATAGGGGCTGCAGAAGGCTTATTGGCCCATACGAGGCATCTCCTATCTAAACACAAAGATTAATCCAGTGTAATTGGCCTGTTATGTTGGACATTGTCTTCTGTGTTGGCATCGATATGTTCTTGTCTTGTCCTTACTCTCATGGTGGGTAGAGTAAATAGTTCCGTGATTTGGGTGTTCATGGTAGGTCGCTCTATTCTTATGTGAATTGCCTCAAGAATTTGTAATCTTCTTGAATCTTGGGTTTTGTCTATTATGCAAGTATTCTTGTTCAACATTTCTCTTGTTAGAGTAATGTCATGGGCTTTTCTCATGTGATTCCTAGGGGCACCAGATTGAAGATGGCATGTCAAACGCCTCGTCAGCTTGGTCGACGTCATACCTATGTACTTACATTGAAGGTTACATCCTTCGTGGGGGCAAGTGTACATGTATACAACGCTTGACTGCTGTAGAGGGTTCTCCGTCGGCTTCGGGCTGTTTTTGATAAGGAGTTCGGAAGTTTTCTTGGTTTTGTAGAATATTATCAGGTTTATGTTTTGGTTAGGAGTAGTGCTTTTTGCTCCTTTGCGGATTATTTCTTTCATTATTCTTTCCTCTTTTATATGTTCACTGTGCATGGTTGATTTGTAATATAATTTTATTGGGGGTGTTGTGGTTTCTGTTCTAGGTTCTGAATTATACCAACGGTCCAAGTGTCTTCTTATAGCAGCGTTTATTTCCGCGTTGCTATATCCGTTGTTCACCAATACCTGAGTTACTCTTTCAAACTCTCTACTCACGTTGCTCCATTCAGAGCAGTGGGTAAGCGCTCGACGAATATAAGCATTGAGAACACTGGCTTTGTATCTTTGGGGGCACTCACTTCTACCGTTCAGGCATAATCCTATGTTGGTGGGCTTGGTATATACGTTGGTGCTTAAAGAGGTTCCTGTTTTTGTTATTAGTACATCCAAGAATGGCAGACTGTTATTTTCACTATTTTCATGTGTAAATCGGAGTACTGACTCTCTCTCTAGGTGTCTTTTTAGGTCAATTAGTTCATCTGAGTCTTTTACTATTACGAATATGTCATCTACATAACGGCAGTATACAGTTGGTTTTTGTCTGCTACTGCTGTTTTTGTCTGCGACATCCTAAGTGACGACTCCAAATTTCAACGAATCACGAGGAACCCCGTAGAAGACCTTAAGCGGAAAGTAGACAAAACAATTACAGCAATCAACGCAAAGCAAGGTAGTGTGCATTTCAATAAACTTCAAGGCGACTATGGCTTAGGATATGCCTACGGCAATGTTAAGACGCATAAACCAGGTAACCCACTACGCCCTATAATCAGCCAAATACCAACCCCAACTTATCACCTGGCAAAGAAACTCAATGAACTCCTAACTCCATACACTCCAAGTAAGTTTAGTCTACAATCATCAGCAGATTTCCTAGAATTGATCAAATCTACCCAGCCCGATGGAATCATCGCTTCCCTGGACGTTGAATCCCTTTTTACCAACGTCCCAGT
>NC_091167.1:47420065-47432565 GCF_040958095.1 Procambarus clarkii | reverse complement strand
GGCTATTAGGTACGACATATATATATATGTCGTACCTAGTAGCCAGAATGCACTTTTCAGCCTACTATGCAAGGACCGATTTGCCTAATAAGCCAAGTTTTCATGAATTAATTGTTTTTCAACTACCAAACCAACCTAACCTAACCTAACCTAACATTTTCGGCTACCTAACCTAACCAAACCTATAAAGATAGGTTAGGTTAGGTTAGGTCGGGTTGGTTAGGTTCGGTCATATATCTACGTTAATTTTAACTCCATTAAAAAAAATTGTGCTCATACATAATGAAATGGGTAGCTTTATCATTTCATAAGAAAAAACTAGAGAAAATATATTAATTCAGGAAAACTTGGCTTATTAGGCAAATCGGGCCTTGCATAGTAAGCCAAAAAGTGTGTTCTGGCTATTAGGTACGACATATATATATATATATATATATATATATATATATATATATATATATATCTATATATATATATATATATATATATATATATATATATATATATATATATATATATATATATATATATACATATATATATATATATATATATATATATATATATATATATATATATACATATATATATATATATATATATATATATATATATATATATATATATATATATATATATATATATATATATATATAAGCCCATACTTGCTTAAACTTGCATACTTGCTTATATATATATATATATATATATATATATATATATATATATATATATATATATATATATATATATATATATATATATATATATATATATATATATAATTGAATACATTTACTGGACAAGTCACATGCACAATACATATACACGAATAATAATATGACTCCAACACTCTATACTATTGTAGTCAGGTTGCACTCCAATACCGTCAGGACTCTATCATCTGTCTATCAAGTGGTAGCCTAACTTATCACTTATACCACCAACCTTGCCAAGTTGGTGAAGTCTCATAAAACAATATTGCACTATCAGCAAGAGAATATTATATATATATATACATATATATATATATATATATATATATATATATATATATATATATATATATATATATACATGTATATATATATATATATATATATATATATATATATATATATATATATATATATATATATATATATACATATATATATATATATATATATATATATATATATATATATATACATATATATATATATATATATATATATATATATATATATATATATATATATATATATATATATATATATATATATATATTAAATATGACTGAAAAAGTAAGATTAATAATTCTAACACGAATTTTCTCAATATTTCTTATGTTTCGTTTCACTGTTGATGGTAATCGAAAAATCAATTCTCCAAAATTCATTTTTATTTCTAGTCTGACGCAAGCACATGAACGCGTTTCGTAATAACTTATTACATTTTCAAAGACTTTTAGTTTACATACATACACATACTATAACCTGCAAACACTAAACAGAGTTCTTACTATGCTATGATTTAAATAGCTTTCATTTTATTTTATACCCGCATTTTGGGTGCGGTGATATGTTACAACAGTTTTGGATGAGGTCAACAAAACTTTCAACACAAGACAGAACACGAAACAATGGGTATTAATTGGGTAAATTAAAGGTAAGAATGGAAGTAACTGCAGAGGGCCTATTGGCCCATTGTTCTTGATGCTTCTGTATTGGAGCGGAGTCTTGAAGTGGGTAGAATATAGTTGTGCATTAATTGGCTGTTGATTGCTGGTGTTGACTTCTTGATGTGTAGTGCCTCGCAAACGTCAAGCCGCCTGCTATCGCTGTATCTATCGATGATTTCTGTGTTTTTTGCTAACATTTCTCTGGTGATGGTCTGGTTGTGGGAAGAGATTATATGTTCCTTAATGGAGCCCTGTTGCTTATGCATCGTTAATCGCCTGGAAAGAGATGTTGTTGTCTTACCTATATACTGAGTTCTTTGAGGCTTACAGTCCCCAAGTGGGCATTTCAAGGTATAGACGATTTTGGTCTCTTTTAAAGCGTTCTGCTTTGTGTCTGGAGAGTTTCTCATGAGAAGGCTGGCCGTTTTTTTGGTTTTAGGGTAAATCGTCAGTTGTATCTTCTGATTTTTGTCTGTAGGGATAACGTTTCTATTAACAATATCTTTCCGGACCCTTTCCTCCGTTTTATGAGCTGTGAAAAAGAAGTTCCTGTAAAATAGTCTAATTGGGGTATAGGTGTTGTGTTAGTTGTCACTTCAGAGGCTGCATGGCATTTCACCTTCGTTCTTATGATGTCTTCAACGAAACCATTGGAGAAGCCGTTTTTGACTAGGACCTGCCTAACCCTACAGTGTTCTTCATCGACTTGCTTCCATCCTGAGCTGTGGCTAAGAGCACGGTCGACATAAGCGTTAACAACACTCCTCTTGTACCTGAGTGGGCAGTCACTGTTGGAATTTAAGCACATTCCTATGTTCGTTTCCTTAGTGTAGACTGCAGTGTGGAAACCTCCGCTCCTTTCCATGACTGTTACATCTAGAATGGGCAGCTTCCCATCCTCCATCTCCTAAGCGAAACACAACACAAAATTCTGCTCAAATGCCTCCTTCAGCTCCTGCAGATTTCTGACATCAGGTACCAGTGTAAAAATGTCGTCAACGTACCTGCAGTATATGGCCGGTTTGAAGTTCATGTCGACTAAGACCTTTTGTTCGATAGTACCCATGTAGAAGTTTGCAAACAGGACACCTAGGGGAGAAACCATGGCAACCCCATCTACTTGCTTATACATGTGCCCATCCGGGCTCAAGAAGGGTGCCTCTTTAGTACAAGCTTGGAGTAGTTTCCTTAGAATGTTTTCTGGTATGTCAAGAGAAGTACAGGCTGAATCACGATACACTCTGTCCTCTATCATCCCGATTGTTTCATTCACAGGTACGTTGCGGGTATAAAATAAAATGAAAGCTGTTTAAATCATAGCATAGTAAGAACTCTGTTTAGTGTTTGCAGGTTATAGTTGTGTGTGTGTAAACGAAAAGTCTTTGAAAATGTAATAAGTTATTACGAAACGCGTTCATGTGTCACGCCAGACTAGAAATAAAAATGAATTTTGGAGAATTGATTTTTCAATTACCATCAACAGTGAAAAGAAAGAAAAGAAATATTGAGAAAATTCGTGTTAGAATTATTAATCTTACTTTTTCGGTCATATTTAATAATATATGTCTACAGGAAAGACTGCTACCAAAAAATACTAATATATATATATATATATATATATATATATATATATATATATATATATATATATATATATATATATTTATATATATATATATATATATATATATATATATATATATATATATACATATACATATATATATATATATATATATATATATATATATATATATATATATATATATATATATATATATAGATATATATATATATACATGGTTCCCAAGACTCCCTCCTGGAGGACATCAGAAAAATCCAGGAGCAAGGAGCAGTTTTAGGCCTCACCCTGAACCCTTCTAAATGTGAAATAATATGTTCCAACCAGGGCATCGTAGAGAGAATAGAGGGTCTTCTGCCAAATATCCATAAAACTAAACCTTGTAACACGGGGTAGGGTTCCTCTCTACTTATCTTTCCTTCTTTTCCCTCTACCCGTATTCTTACTTTTTATTCTCTACCAAGGGACTCCAAAACTTTTACCAAAGCCAACTCCACGCCATGTGGTCCTAAGACGATTGACCGACTTAGGATTCTACACCCAGTATGACGTGACCTAGGCTTTGAGCAAAACCCTTGAGTCGCCTCTACGCTGCCACCACCAGACCAGCAACACCGAGCAATGATCGAGGTCTGGATCGATCACGCTAATTAATCAACCTTGGGGCTTGATCCCCACTATAACCGATGACCGTGGAAACTTAAGAGTGTGAAATTAATTACACGGGAATGATTCGATGTTAGAATCGGCGCCCAATCCAACTCTGCCTCGTGTGGACCCCGTGACCAGGACAAGTATACACATAAAACACATGGAAATAATAAAAATGCAATTTATTACCTAATTAATTTATTAAAAGAAAAACTAAAACAAAATCTAAATATGTTCACTCTCTGTCACTTTAACACTCCCTACTTGACCTGAATGGCAATGAGACTATCTCTATACATACCAATAGCAACTATACCTCTATGTTTTACCAGCTAAAGATGTTGGGCTGGTCTTGGGGAGAGGTAAGATGGCTGACCTCTCCCAGTTGCTCTGGAGTCCACACTGATCTTTACCTCGTCTGGTCTACCCCAGACTAGAGCATTGTATCCTTCTGCCTAGTCAAAGTTCTACCAAGTTACTAGCAAGGTTTAAGTTATAACAATTAACCTCTGTTGTACTTAATTGATCCAGACTGGTTGAATTATTTTACCGAAATTAAATTACACAAACATCTAACGGCAGAGCTGTTCCCGATCCCCAAAATGGTTAATTGAACTTTGAGAAATAGTAGACATGTCAACCCTGATGACCTATGACCGCCGGTCACTCCGCCTTACAAGTTAGATCTGATTCGTGACGTCACTGATGGTGACTTAAACTCAATAATTAGAATACTCTTGATATTGTACCCAGTACTATTATACAATACAATTTTAATACAAAATGAATAAAGGCTAATTTCTCTAAATTACTGAATACTATAGGATGGTTCATTATACAAAACTATGAACAAAGATGCCCGCCATTTGTGATTCAGACCTGCTAATTCCCAGGGGGAATCTCGTCCCTACACGAAACTTCTGGAACCTTCTGGAATAATTCTTACAACAGCCTAGTTTGTTACAACCTGAAGACAGCACACTCCTAGGAGCTCCCCTGGGGTTGAAAGCCATCGATGAGGTCCTTGATAAGAAAATCGCCGACCTTAAGAGGATGGATGGGAGGATTGAGGATATTGATGCTCATGATGCACTCTACCTCATCACCAGATGTCTGTCCCTCCCCAGGTTAACCTACTTTCTGAGGTGTTCACCATCTTACAGTAGCCAAAAACTAAGTGAGTATGACCGGTTACTGAAATCAATGCTAGAAAAAGCCCTTAACCTCTCTCTCGATAACCTACAGTGGAAACAAGCCTCTCTTCCCGTAAGACTTGGGGGCCTCGGAGTTCGAACAGCAACGCAAATCGCTGTTCCTGCCTTCCTGTCCTCCTTATCAGCATCCGACGACCTTGTGAAGGAAATTCTACCTGCCCACTTACATCAGCTGGCAGGTGTACATGATCCCATTTTTACACGCTGTGCCACAGAGTGGGCCTCTCGTGCAGGCCAATTACCTCAACCACCATCCCCAAAAGCCCACAAGCAATCCAGCTGGGATGGCCCCATTGTAGACCAAGTTGCTGCAGAGTGCTGGGTGCTGCAACAACACAACACGACATTGCTCGCCTCACAGCAGTAGCAGTACCACATGCAGGGGATTTCCTGTTAGCAACCCCAATGTCGGCAACTGGCACGCGTCTCACACCACACGCCCTCCGAACTACTGTGGCCCTCCGCCTTGCTGCCCCAATCCACACCAGATATAGGTGTATTTGCGGCGAGGTGGTGGCTGACAGGTACGGCCACCATGGCCTACTCTGCCAAAGCAAATGGGGATGGCACTCGAGGCACAGTGAAGTTAACGACATCATCAAGAGGAAACTCACCACAGCTGGATGCCCAGCTGAAAGAGAGCCCCGTAACTCTGATGCTCTTATTGGTCGCCCGGATGGTATCACAGTGAACCGCTGGAAGAATGGCAAGCAGTTGGTATGGGACTACACGTGCGTATCAACCCTGGCTAACACCTACATTAACCTCAGTGTTGCACAACCAGGTGGCGCTGCCACCCACAGGGAAGCAGCCAAATCCCGTAAGTATGGAGAACTGGATCACCACTACAATTTTGTTCCCATTGCTTCTGAGACACTCGGCGCTGGGGTAAAAGTGCTACCAGTTTTTTGAAGGAACTGGGTTCTAGGCTCATTGAAAAGACAAGGGATCCAAGAGCTGCAAGCTTTCTTTTCCAGCGCCTCAGTGTGGCGATACAGAGGGGAAATGCGCACTGCATCCAGGGTTCCTGCCCGCCATCTGAGGAGCTGGAGGAACTCGACAACCTATGATAACCATCTTTGTAACCCATATGTAACTCCTTTTTTGTAACAAAGTTCAAATAAAGTAAATATATATGTGTACATACAAAAGAATGGGGGTGGTAGGAAAAGATAATATTAGTGTTCAGTGAGAAACCACAAGGTCTCCTCTGAATACTTTTTATTTTCTTCTCCGAGGCTATGGGTCCCCACATTGGCACCAGAGATGGTACCCTATATATATATATATATATATATATATATATATATATATATATATATATATATATATATATATATATATATATATATATATATATATATATATATGTCGTACCTAGTAGCCAGAACGCACTTCTCAGCCTACTATGCAAGGCCCGATTTGCCTAATAAGCCAAGTTTTAATGAATTAATTGTTTTTCGACTACCTAACCTACCTAACCTAACCTAACCTAACTTTTTTGGCTACCTAACCTAACCTAACTTATAAAGATTGGTTAGGTTAGGTTAGGTAGGGTTGGTTAGGTTCGGCCATATATTTACGTTAATTATAACTCCAATAAAAAAAAAATTGACCTCATACATAATGAAATGGGCAGCTTTATCATATCATAAGAAAAAAAATAGAGAAAATATAATAATTTAGGAAAACTTGGCTTATTAGGCAAATCGGGCCTTGCATAGTAGGCTGAGAAGTGCGTTCTGGCTACTAGGTACGACATATATATATATATATATATATATATATATATGTCGTACCTAGTAGCCAGAACTCACTTCTCAGCCTACTATGCATGGCCCGATTTGCCTAATAAGCCAAGTTTTCATGAATTAATTGTTTTTTGACTACCTAACCTACCTAACCTAACATAACCTAAGTTTTTCGGCTACATAACCCAACCTAACCTATAGAGATAGGGTAGGTTAGGTTAGGTAGGGTTGGTTAGGTTCGGTCATATATCTACGTTAATTTTAGCTCCAATGAAAAAAAATTGACCTCATACATAATGAGATGGGTAGCTTTATCATTTCAAAAGAAAAAATTTAGAGATAATATATTAATTCATGAAAACTTGGCTTATTAGGCAAATCGGGCCATGCATAGTAGGCTGAGAAGTGAGTTCTGGCTACTAGGTACGACATATATATATATATATATATATACATATATATATATATATATATATGTCGTACCCAGTAGCCAGAACGCACTTCTCAGCCTACTATACAAGGCCCGATTTGCCTAATAAGCCAAGTTTTCATGAATTAATATATTTTTACTAATTTTTTTCTTATGAAATGATAAAGCTACCCATTTCATTATGTATTAGGTCAATTTTTTTTTATTGGAGTTAAAATTAACGTAGATATATGACCGAACCTAACCTATCTTTATAGGTTAGGTCAGGTTAGGAAGCCGAAAAAGTTAGGTTAGGTTAGGTTAGGTAGGTTAGGTAGTCGAAAAACAAGTAATTCATGAAAACTTGGCTTATTAGGCAAATCGGGCCTTGCATAGTTGGCATAGAAGTGCGTTCTGGCCACTAGGTACGACATATTTATATATATATATATATATATAAATATGTCGTACCGTATATTTTATCGTATATAAATACGATAAAATATCGCCAGGATCTGATTCGTGATCAGATATACAAGGCAGAGAATGAAATCAAAGACAAAAAAACGCAACTACTTCATGCTACAAACGAGTGGAGAAATAGCAACATCGACCATAGTATCCGTACCCGCATTGAACAACACCTCGACATCCTCACAGACCAACATCACCTCAGCACTGAAACAAGGATTATCAAGAAACTAACAACATTATATGGAGGACCTATGGCAATTCCACGACCAAGAGATGGCTTCCTGAACCTTGCAGGAATTAACCTCACTGAGGACCAAGTCACTCTCCTAAATCTGGGCATAAACTGTCATGTTATGTCCAGACCGAGTGAAATGGCCCGGAAAGTGGAGTTGGAAATTCTGTTGGACGACATATTCGACCTCGAGACACAAAAGAAGGTCACTACCAAAGATACCTTACAAGCAGAACTTATTGCAGAAGGAGGAAAGAATCGAGGCAACTACAGAAGCACCATACTGTCCCCCGAGCTTAGAGCGGCAGCTAAAAGCCTTCGTGAGAACAAGGAGATAGTTGTCAGGAGAGGTGACAAGTCGCCAATATATGTCATTCTTAAAAAAGACGAATATCTGGCGAAAATGAACATCATACTCTCTGACCAAACTAAGTTCCAAAGGGTAACGAAGGACACTACAGCCGAATTAAAAGCAAAGGTCAACAAACTGATCGAAACTGTGAACGCCAAGAAATCCGGACTCCACCTGCCAAAGATCATTGGGGAATATAAACCTGGATATGCGTATGGAAATGTCAAGACGCACAAGCCTGGAAACCCACTTCGGCCAATCATTAGCCAGATACCCACACCCACGTACAGATTGGCGAAGCGACTCAACGGCCTGCTGACTCCTTATGTTCCTTGCGCCTTCAGCCTGAAGTCTCCAAAGGAATTTGTGGACTTACTGCGGGGCGCACGGGCCACAGGGATAAGAGCCTCGTTGGACGTAGAATCGCTGTTTACCAACGTACCTGTGGACGAGACAATCGGAATGATAGCCGACAGAGTGTATCGTGATCCAGCCTGTACTCCTCTTGACATGCCAGAAAGTATTCTGAGGAAACTACTCCAAGCTTGTACTAAAGAGGCACCCTTCTTGAGCCCGGATGGGCACATGTATAAGCAAGTAGATGGGGTCGCTATGGGTTCTCCCCTAGGTGTCCTGTTTGCAAACTTCTACATGGGTACCATCGAGCAAAAAGTCTTAGTCGACATGAACTTGAAACCGGCCATATACTGCAGGTATGTTGACGACATTTTTACACAGGTACCTGATGTCAGACATCTGCAGGAGCTGAAGGAGGCATTTGAGCAGAGTTCCGTGCTGCGTTTCACTTACGAGACGGAAAAGGATGGGAAGCTGCCTTTTCTAGATGTAACAGTCATGGAAAAGGGCGGAGGTTTCCACACTGCAGTCTACACAAAGGAAACAAACATAGGAATGTGCCTAAATGCCAACAGCGACTGCCCTGACAGGTACAAGAGGAGTGTTGTTAACGCATACGTCGACCGTGCTCTCAGCCACAGCTCAGAATGGAAGCAAGTCGACGAAGAACTCTGTAGGGTAAGGCAGGTTCTAGTCAATAACGGCTTCTCCAATGGTTTCATCGAAGACATCATAAGAAGGAAAGTGAAAAGCCATGCAACCTCCGAAGAGACAACTAACACAACACCTATACCCCCTATTAGACTATTTTACAGGAACTTCTTTTCCACAGCTCATAAAACAGAGGAAAGGGTCCTGAAAGATATTGTTAATAGAAACGTTATCCCTACAGACAAAAATCAGAGGATACAACTGACGATTTACTATAAAACCAGAAAAACGGCCAGCCTACTCATGAGAAACTCTCCAGACACGAAACAGAACGCTTTAAAAGAGACTAACGTCGTCTATGCCTTCAAATGCCCACTTGGGGACTGTAAGCTCCAAAAAAACCCAGTATATAGGCAAGACAACAACATCTCTTTCTAGGCGTTTAACGATGCATAAACAACAGGGCTCCATTAAGGAACATATAATCTCTTCCCATAACCAAACCATCGCCAGAGAAATCCTAGTAAACAACACAGAAATCATCGATAGATACAGCGATAGCAGGCGGCTCGACGTTTGCGAGGCACTACACATCAAGAAGTCAACACCAGCAATCAACAGCCAATTATTGCACAACTATATTCTACCCACCTCAAGACTCCGCTCCAATATAGAAGCATCAAGAAATATGGACCAATAGGCTTTCTACAAACACTTCTATTCAATATCCATTGTTTCGTGTTCTGTCTTGTGTTGATACTTTTAATACCCTATTAATATCCTCTAATGCCACATCATCCTTCCCACCTTACTCAAATGTAATGCCACATCACCCTTCCCACCTCACTCAAATGTAGATATAAAATCAGGGAAACGCAAGTTCTAATCAGTTGTGTATTTGTGAAGTCTTTGAAAATGTAATAAGTTTTACGAAACGCGCCCGTGTCGCGTCAGACTAGAAATAAAAATGAATTTTGGAGAAGTGATTTTTGATTTACCTCCAACAGTGAAGCATAATGTACGAAAGATTGAGAAAATTCGTGTTAGAATTATTAATCTTACTTTTTCGGTCATATTTAATAAAATATATATATATATATATATATATATATATATATATATATATATATATATATATATATATATATATATATATATATATATATATATATATATATGTCGTACCTAGTAGCCAGAACGCACTTCTCAGCCTACTATGCAAGGCCCGATTTGCCTAATAAGCAAAGTTTTCATGAATTAATTGTTTTTCGACTACCTAACCTACCTAACCTAACCTAACCTAACTTTTTCGGCTACCTAACCAAACCTAACCTATAAAGATAGGTTAGGTTAGGTTAGGTAGGGTTGGTTAGGTTCGGTCATATATCTACGTTAATTTTAACTCCAATAAAAAAAAATTGACCTCATACATAATGAAATGGGTAGCTTTATCATTTCATAAGAAAAAAATTAGAAAAAATATATTAATTCAGGAAAACTTGGCTTATTAGGCAAATCGGGCCTTGAATAGTAGGCCAAAAAGTGAGTTCTGGCTACTAGGTACGACATATATATATATATATATATATATATATATATATATATATATATATATATATATATATATATATATATATATATATATATATATGTATATATATATATATATATATATATATATATATATATATATATATATATATATATATGTATATATATATATATATATATATATATATATATATATATATATATATATATATATATATATATATATATATATATATATATATATATATATATATATATATATATATATATATATATATATATATATATATATATATATATATATATATATATATATATATATATATATATATATATATATATATATATATATATATATATATATATATATATATATATATATATATATATATATATATATATATATATATATATATATATATATATATAGGGGCTGCAGAAGGCTTATTGGCCCATACGAGGCATCTCCTATCTAAACACAAAGATTAATCCAGTGTAATTGGCCTGTTATGTTGGACATTGTCTTCTGTGTTGGCATCGATATGTTCTTGTCTTGTCCTTACTCTCATGGTGGGTAGAGTAAATAGTTCCGTGATTTGGGTGTTCATGGTAGGTCGCTCTATTCTTATGTGAATTGCCTCAAGAATTTGTAATCTTCTTGAATCTTGGGTTTTGTCTATTATGCAAGTATTCTTGTTCAACATTTCTCTTGTTAGAGTAATGTCATGGGCTTTTCTCATGTGATTCCTAGGGGCACCAGATTGAAGATGGCATGTCAAACGCCTCGTCAGCTTGGTCGACGTCATACCTATGTACTTACATTGAAGGTTACATCCTTCGTGGGGGCAAGTGTACATGTATACAACGCTTGACTGCTGTAGAGGGTTCTCCGTCGGCTTCGGGCTGTTTTTGATAAGGAGTTCGGAAGTTTTCTTGGTTTTGTAGAATATTATCAGGTTTATGTTTTGGTTAGGAGTAGTGCTTTTTGCTCCTTTGCGGATTATTTCTTTCATTATTCTTTCCTCTTTTATATGTTCACTGTGCATGGTTGATTTGTAATATAATTTTATTGGGGGTGTTGTGGTTTCTGTTCTAGGTTCTGAATTATACCAACGGTCCAAGTGTCTTCTTATAGCAGCGTTTATTTCCGCGTTGCTATATCCGTTGTTCACCAATACCTGAGTTACTCTTTCAAACTCTCTACTCACGTTGCTCCATTCAGAGCAGTGGGTAAGCGCTCGACGAATATAAGCATTGAGAACACTGGCTTTGTATCTTTGGGGGCACTCACTTCTACCGTTCAGGCATAATCCTATGTTGGTGGGCTTGGTATATACGTTGGTGCTTAAAGAGGTTCCTGTTTTTGTTATTAGTACATCCAAGAATGGCAGACTGTTATTTTCACTATTTTCATGTGTAAATCGGAGTACTGACTCTCTCTCTAGGTGTCTTTTTAGGTCAATTAGTTCATCTGAGTCTTTTACTATTACGAATATGTCATCTACATAACGGCAGTATACAGTTGGTTTTTGTCTGCTACTGCTGTTTTTGTCTGCGACATCCTAAGTGACGACTCCAAATTTCAACGAATCACGAGGAACCCCGTAGAAGAC
>NC_091167.1:47402565-47415065 GCF_040958095.1 Procambarus clarkii | reverse complement strand
ACCGATTTGCCTAATAAGCCAAGTTTTCATGAATTAATTGTTTTTCAACTACCAAACCAACCTAACCTAACCTAACCTAACATTTTCGGCTACCTAACCTAACCAAACCTATAAAGATAGGTTAGGTTAGGTTAGGTCGGGTTGGTTAGGTTCGGTCATATATCTACGTTAATTTTAACTCCATTAAAAAAAATTGTGCTCATACATAATGAAATGGGTAGCTTTATCATTTCATAAGAAAAAAACTAGAGAAAATATATTAATTCAGGAAAACTTGGCTTATTAGGCAAATCGGGCCTTGCATAGTAAGCCAAAAAGTGTGTTCTGGCTATTAGGTACGACATATATATATATATATATATATATATATATATATATATATATATATATATATATATATATATCTATATATATATATATATATATATATATATATATATATATATATACATATATATATATATATATATATATATATATATATATATATATATATATATACATATATATATATATATATATATATATATATATATATATATATATATATATATATATATATATATATATATAAGCCCATACTTGCTTAAACTTGCATACTTGCTTATATATATATATATATATATATATATATATATATATATATATATATATATATATATATATATATATATATATATATATATATATATATATATATATATATATATATATATATATATATAATTGAATACATTTACTGGACAAGTCACATGCACAATACATATACACGAATAATAATATGACTCCAACACTCTATACTATTGTAGTCAGGTTGCACTCCAATACCGTCAGGACTCTATCATCTGTCTATCAAGTGGTAGCCTAACTTATCACTTATACCACCAACCTTGCCAAGTTGGTGAAGTCTCATAAAACAATATTGCACTATCAGCAAGAGAATATTATATATATATATACATATATATATATATATATATATATATATATATATATATATATATATATATATATATATACATGTATATATATATATATATATATATATATATATATATATATATATATATATATATATACATATATATATATATATATATATATATATATATATATATATATATATACATATATATATATATATATATATATATATATATATATATATATATATATATATATATATATATATATATATATATATATATATATATATATATATATATATATATATATATATATATATATATATATATTAAATATGACTGAAAAAGTAAGATTAATAATTCTAACACGAATTTTCTCAATATTTCTTATGTTTCGTTTCACTGTTGATGGTAATCGAAAAATCAATTCTCCAAAATTCATTTTTATTTCTAGTCTGACGCAAGCACATGAACGTGTTTCGTAATAACTTATTACATTTTCAAAGACTTTTAGTTTACATACATACACATACTATAACCTGCAAACACTAAACAGAGTTCTTACTATGCTATGATTTAAATAGCTTTCATTTTATTTTATACCCGCATTTTGGGTGCGGTGATATGTTACAACAGTTTTGGATGAGGTCAACAAAACTTTCAACACAAGACAGAACACGAAACAATGGGTATTAATTGGGTAAATTAAAGGTAAGAATGGAAGTAACTGCAGAGGGCCTATTGGCCCATTGTTCTTGATGCTTCTGTATTGGAGCGGAGTCTTGAAGTGGGTAGAATATAGTTGTGCATTAATTGGCTGTTGATTGCTGGTGTTGACTTCTTGATGTGTAGTGCCTCGCAAACGTCAAGCCGCCTGCTATCGCTGTATCTATCGATGATTTCTGTGTTTTTTGCTAACATTTCTCTGGTGATGGTCTGGTTGTGGGAAGAGATTATATGTTCCTTAATGGAGCCCTGTTGCTTATGCATCGTTAATCGCCTGGAAAGAGATGTTGTTGTCTTACCTATATACTGAGTTCTTTGAGGCTTACAGTCCCCAAGTGGGCATTTCAAGGTATAGACGATTTTGGTCTCTTTTAAAGCGTTCTGCTTTGTGTCTGGAGAGTTTCTCATGAGAAGGCTGGCCGTTTTTTTGGTTTTAGGGTAAATCGTCAGTTGTATCTTCTGATTTTTGTCTGTAGGGATAACGTTTCTATTAACAATATCTTTCCGGACCCTTTCCTCCGTTTTATGAGCTGTGAAAAAGAAGTTCCTGTAAAATAGTCTAATTGGGGTATAGGTGTTGTGTTAGTTGTCACTTCAGAGGCTGCATGGCATTTCACCTTCGTTCTTATGATGTCTTCAACGAAACCATTGGAGAAGCCGTTTTTGACTAGGACCTGCCTAACCCTACAGTGTTCTTCATCGACTTGCTTCCATCCTGAGCTGTGGCTAAGAGCACGGTCGACATAAGCGTTAACAACACTCCTCTTGTACCTGAGTGGGCAGTCACTGTTGGAATTTAAGCACATTCCTATGTTCGTTTCCTTAGTGTAGACTGCAGTGTGGAAACCTCCGCTCCTTTCCATGACTGTTACATCTAGAATGGGCAGCTTCCCATCCTCCATCTCCTAAGCGAAACACAACACAAAATTCTGTACCTGTTCATTCACAGGTACGTTGCGGGTATAAAATAAAATGAAAGCTGTTTAAATCATAGCATAGTAAGAACTCTGTTTAGTGTTTGCAGGTTATAGTTGTGTGTGTGTAAACGAAAAGTCTTTGAAAATGTAATAAGTTATTACGAAACGCGTTCATGTGTCACGCCAGACTAGAAATAAAAATGAATTTTGGAGAATTGATTTTTCAATTACCATCAACAGTGAAAAGAAAGAAAAGAAATATTGAGAAAATTCGTGTTAGAATTATTAATCTTACTTTTTCGGTCATATTTAATAATATATGTCTACAGGAAAGACTGCTACCAAAAAATACTAATATATATATATATATATATATATATATATATATATATATATATATATATATATATATATATATATATATATATATATATATATATATATTTATATATATATATATATATATATATATATATATATATATATATATATATACATATACATATATATATATATATATATATATATATATATATATATATATATATATATATATATATATAGATATATATATATATACATGGTTCCCAAGACTCCCTCCTGGAGGACATCAGAAAAATCCAGGAGCAAGGAGCAGTTTTAGGCCTCACCCTGAACCCTTCTAAATGTGAAATAATATGTTCCAACCAGGGCATCGTAGAGAGAATAGAGGGTCTTCTGCCAAATATCCATAAAACTAAACCTTGTAACACGGGGTAGGGTTCCTCTCTACTTATCTTTCCTTCTTTTCCCTCTACCCGTATTCTTACTTTTTATTCTCTACCAAGGGACTCCAAAACTTTCACCAAAGCCAACTCCACGCCATGTGGTCCTAAGACGATTGACCGACTTAGGATTCTACACCCAGTATGACGTGACCTAGGCTTTGAGCAAAAACCTTGAGTCGCCTCTACGCTGCCACCACCAGACCAGCAACACCGAGCAATGATCGAGGTCTGGATCGATCACGCTAATTAATCAACCTTGGGGCTTGATCCCCACTATAACCGATGACCGTGGAAACTTAAGAGTGTGAAATTAATTACACGGGAATGATTCGATGTTAGAATCGGCGCCCAATCCAACTCTGCCTCGTGTGGACCCCGTGACCAGGACAAGTATACACATAAAACACATGGAAATAATAAAAATGCAATTTATTACCTAATTAATTTATTAAAAGAAAAACTAAAACAAAATCTAAATATGTTCACTCTCTGTCACTTTAACACTCCCTACTTGACCTGAATGGCAATGAGACTATCTCTATACATACCAATAGCAACTATACCTCTATGTTTTACCAGCTAAAGATGTTGGGCTGGTCTTGGGGAGAGGTAAGATGGCTGACCTCTCCCAGTTGCTCTGGAGTCCACACTGATCTCTACCTCGTCTGGTCTACCCCAGACTAGAGCATTGTATCCTTCTGCCTAGTCAAAGTTCTACCAAGTTACTAGCAAGGTTTAAGTTATAACAATTAACCTCTGTTGTACTTAATTGATCCAGACTGGTTGAATTATTTTACCGAAATTAAATTACACAAACATCTAACGGCAGAGCTGTTCCCGATCCCCAAAATGGTTAATTGAACTTTGAGAAATAGTAGACATGTCAACCCTGATGACCTATGACCGCCGGTCACTCCGCCTTACAAGTTAGATCTGATTCGTGACGTCACTGATGGTGACTTAAACTCAATAATTAGAATACTCTTGATATTGTACCCAGTACTATTATACAATACAATTTTAATACAAAATGAATAAAGGCTAATTTCTCTAAATTACTGAATACTATAGGATGGTTCATTATACAAAACTATGAACAAAGATGCCCGCCATTTGTGATTCAGACCTGCTAATTCCCAGGGGGAATCTCGTCCCTACACGAAACTTCTGGAACCTTCTGGAATAATTCTTACAACAGCCTAGTTTGTTACAACCTGAAGACAGCACACTCCTAGGAGCTCCCCTGGGGTTGAAAGCCATCGATGAGGTCCTTGATAAGAAAATCGCCGACCTTAAGAGGATGGATGGGAGGATTGAGGATATTGATGCTCATGATGCACTCTACCTCATCACCAGATGTCTGTCCCTCCCCAGGTTAACCTACTTTCTGAGGTGTTCACCATCTTACAGTAGCCAAAAACTAAGTGAGTATGACCGGTTACTGAAATCAATGCTAGAAAAAGCCCTTAACCTCTCTCTCGATAACCTACAGTGGAAACAAGCCTCTCTTCCCGTAAGACTTGGGGGCCTCGGAGTTCGAACAGCAACGCAAATCGCTGTTCCTGCCTTCCTGTCCTCCTTATCAGCATCCGACGACCTTGTGAAGGAAATTCTACCTGCCCACTTACATCAGCTGGCAGGTGTACATGATCCCATTTTTACACGCTGTGCCACAGAGTGGGCCTCTCGTGCAGGCCAATTACCTCAACCACCATCCCCAAAAGCCCACAAGCAATCCAGCTGGGATGGCCCCATTGTAGACCAAGTTGCTGCAGAGTGCTGGGTGCTGCAACAACACAACACGACATTGCTCGCCTCACAGCAGTAGCAGTACCACATGCAGGGGATTTCCTGTTAGCAACCCCAATGTCGGCAACTGGCACGCGTCTCACACCACACGCCCTCCGAACTACTGTGGCCCTCCGCCTTGCTGCCCCAATCCACACCAGATATAGGTGTATTTGCGGCGAGGTGGTGGCTGACAGGTACGGCCACCATGGCCTACTCTGCCAAAGCAAATGGGGATGGCACTCGAGGCACAGTGAAGTTAACGACATCATCAAGAGGAAACTCACCACAGCTGGATGCCCAGCTGAAAGAGAGCCCCGTAACTCTGATGCTCTTATTGGTCGCCCGGATGGTATCACAGTGAACCGCTGGAAGAATGGCAAGCAGTTGGTATGGGACTACACGTGCGTATCAACCCTGGCTAACACCTACATTAACCTCAGTGTTGCACAACCAGGTGGCGCTGCCACCCACAGGGAAGCAGCCAAATCCCGTAAGTATGGAGAACTGGATCACCACTACAATTTTGTTCCCATTGCTTCTGAGACACTCGGCGCTGGGGTAAAAGTGCTACCAGTTTTTTGAAGGAACTGGGTTCTAGGCTCATTGAAAAGACAAGGGATCCAAGAGCTGCAAGCTTTCTTTTCCAGCGCCTCAGTGTGGCGATACAGAGGGGAAATGCGCACTGCATCCAGGGTTCCTGCCCGCCATCTGAGGAGCTGGAGGAACTCGACAACCTATGATAACCATCTTTGTAACCCATATGTAACTCCTTTTTTGTAACAAAGTTCAAATAAAGTAAATATATATGTGTACATACAAAAGAATGGGGGTGGTAGGAAAAGATAATATTAGTGTTCAGTGAGAAACCACAAGGTCTCCTCTGAATACTTTTTATTTTCTTCTCCGAGGCTATGGGTCCCCACATTGGCACCAGAGATGGTACCCTATATATATATATATATATATATATATATATATATATATATATATATATATATATATATATATGTCGTACCTAATAGCCAGAACGCACTTCTCAGCCTACTATTCAAGGCCCGATTTGCCTAATAAGCCAAGTTTTCATGAATTAATGTTTTTTCGGCTACCTAACCTACCTAACCTAACCTAACCTAGCTTTTTTTGGCTACCTAACCTAACCTTACCTATAAATATAGGTTAGGTTAGGTTAGGTAGAGTTGGTTAGGTTCGGTCATATATCTACGTTAATTTTAACTCCAATAAAAAAAAATTGACCTCATACATAGAGAAAAGGGTTGCTTTATCATTTCATAAGAAAAAAATTATAGTAAATATATTAATTCAGGAAAACTTGGCTTATTAGGCAAATCGGGCCTTGAATAGTAGGCTGAGAAGTGAGTTCTGGCTACTAGGTACGACATATATATATATATATATATATATATATATATATACATATATATATATATAACTGAAAACTCACACCCCAGAAGTGACTCGAACCCATACTCCCAGAAGCAACGCATCTGGTATGTACAAGACGCCTTAATCCACTTGACCATCACGACCGGACATAATGAGGTGATAGCCGAGGCTATTTGAACCACCCCACCGCCGGCACTCGGATAGTTATCTTGGGCATAGCATTTTACCAAATCACCTCATTCTTTGGGGCAACACGCGAGGAACACAAATGCGAACAAATTATGTTCAATGAACAAATGCTCATTATGTCCGGTCGTGATGGTCAAGTGGATTAAGGCGTCTTGTACATACCAGATGCGTTGCTTCTGGGAGTATGGGTTCGAGTCACTTCTGGGGTGTGAGTTTTCAGTTGCATATGTCCTGGGGACCATTCAGGCTTGTTCGCATATATATATATATATATATATGTCGTACCCAGTAGCCAGAACGCACTTCTCAGCCTACTATACAAGGCCCGATTTGCCTAATAAGCCAAGTTTTCATGAATTAATATATTTTTACTAATTTTTTTCTTATGAAATGATAAAGCTACCCATTTCATTATGTATTAGGTCAATTTTTTTTTATTGGAGTTAAAATTAACGTAGATATATGACCGAACCTAACCTATCTTTATAGGTTAGGTCAGGTTAGGAAGCCGAAAAAGTTAGGTTAGGTTAGGTTAGGTAGGTTAGGTAGTCGAAAAACAAGTAATTCATGAAAACTTGGCTTATTAGGCAAATCGGGCCTTGCATAGTTGGCATAGAAGTGCGTTCTGGCCACTAGGTACGACATATTTATATATATATATATATATATATATAAATATGTCGTACCGTATATTTTATCGTATATTAATACGATAAAATATCGCCAGGATCTGATTCGTGATCAGATATACAAGGCAGAGAATGAAATCAAAGACAAAAAAACGCAACTACTTCATGCTACAAACGAGTGGAGAAATAGCAACATCGACCATAGTATCCGTACCCGCATTGAACAACACCTCGACATCCTCACAGACCAACATCACCTCAGCACTGAAACAAGGATTATCAAGAAACTAACAACATTATATGGAGGACCTATGGCAATTCCACGACCAAGAGATGGCTTCCTGAACCTTGCAGGAATTAACCTCACTGAGGACCAAGTCACTCTCCTAAATCTGGGCATAAACTGTCATGTTATGTCCAGACCGAGTGAAATGGCCCGGAAAGTGGAGTTGGAAATTCTGTTGGACGACATATTCGACCTCGAGACACAAAAGAAGGTCACTACCAAAGATACCTTACAAGCAGAACTTATTGCAGAAGGAGGAAAGAATCGAGGCAACTACAGAAGCACCATACTGTCCCCCGAGCTTAGAGCGGCAGCTAAAAGCCTTCGTGAGAACAAGGAGATAGTTGTCAGGAGAGGTGACAAGTCGCCAATATATGTCATTCTTAAAAAAGACGAATATCTGGCGAAAATGAACATCATACTCTCTGACCAAACTAAGTTCCAAAGGGTAACGAAGGACACTACAGCCGAATTAAAAGCAAAGGTCAACAAACTGATCGAAACTGTGAACGCCAAGAAATCCGGACTCCACCTGCCAAAGATCATTGGGGAATATAAACCTGGATATGCGTATGGAAATGTCAAGACGCACAAGCCTGGAAACCCACTTCGGCCAATCATTAGCCAGATACCCACACCCACGTACAGATTGGCGAAGCGACTCAACGGCCTGCTGACTCCTTATGTTCCTTGCGCCTTCAGCCTGAAGTCTCCAAAGGAATTTGTGGACTTACTGCGGGGCGCACGGGCCACAGGGATAAGAGCCTCGTTGGACGTAGAATCGCTGTTTACCAACGTACCTGTGGACGAGACAATCGGAATGATAGCCGACAGAGTGTATCGTGATCCAGCCTGTACTCCTCTTGACATGCCAGAAAGTATTCTGAGGAAACTACTCCAAGCTTGTACTAAAGAGGCACCCTTCTTGAGCCCGGATGGGCACATGTATAAGCAAGTAGATGGGGTCGCTATGGGTTCTCCCCTAGGTGTCCTGTTTGCAAACTTCTACATGGGTACCATCGAGCAAAAAGTCTTAGTCGACATGAACTTGAAACCGGCCATATACTGCAGGTATGTTGACGACATTTTTACACAGGTACCTGATGTCAGACATCTGCAGGAGCTGAAGGAGGCATTTGAGCAGAGTTCCGTGCTGCGTTTCACTTACGAGACGGAAAAGGATGGGAAGCTGCCTTTTCTAGATGTAACAGTCATGGAAAAGGGCGGAGGTTTCCACACTGCAGTCTACACAAAGGAAACAAACATAGGAATGTGCCTAAATGCCAACAGCGACTGCCCTGACAGGTACAAGAGGAGTGTTGTTAACGCATACGTCGACCGTGCTCTCAGCCACAGCTCAGAATGGAAGCAAGTCGACGAAGAACTCTGTAGGGTAAGGCAGGTTCTAGTCAATAACGGCTTCTCCAATGGTTTCATCGAAGACATCATAAGAAGGAAAGTGAAAAGCCATGCAACCTCCGAAGAGACAACTAACACAACACCTATACCCCCTATTAGACTATTTTACAGGAACTTCTTTTCCACAGCTCATAAAACAGAGGAAAGGGTCCTGAAAGATATTGTTAATAGAAACGTTATCCCTACAGACAAAAATCAGAGGATACAACTGACGATTTACTATAAAACCAGAAAAACGGCCAGCCTACTCATGAGAAACTCTCCAGACACGAAACAGAACGCTTTAAAAGAGACTAACGTCGTCTATGCCTTCAAATGCCCACTTGGGGACTGTAAGCTCCAAAAAAACCCAGTATATAGGCAAGACAACAACATCTCTTTCTAGGCGTTTAACGATGCATAAACAACAGGGCTCCATTAAGGAACATATAATCTCTTCCCATAACCAAACCATCGCCAGAGAAATCCTAGTAAACAACACAGAAATCATCGATAGATACAGCGATAGCAGGCGGCTCGACGTTTGCGAGGCACTACACATCAAGAAGTCAACACCAGCAATCAACAGCCAATTATTGCACAACTATATTCTACCCACCTCAAGACTCCGCTCCAATATAGAAGCATCAAGAAATATGGACCAATAGGCTTTCTACAAACACTTCTATTCAATATCCATTGTTTCGTGTTCTGTCTTGTGTTGATACTTTTAATACCCTATTAATATCCTCTAATGCCACATCATCCTTCCCACCTTACTCAAATGTAATGCCACATCACCCTTCCCACCTCACTCAAATGTAGATATAAAATCAGGGAAACGCAAGTTCTAATCAGTTGTGTATTTGTGAAGTCTTTGAAAATGTAATAAGTTTTACGAAACGCGCCCGTGTCGCGTCAGACTAGAAATAAAAATGAATTTTGGAGAAGTGATTTTTGATTTACCTCCAACAGTGAAGCATAATGTACGAAAGATTGAGAAAATTCGTGTTAGAATTATTAATCTTACTTTTTCGGTCATATTTAATAAAATATATATATATATATATATATATATATATATATATATATATATATATATATATATATATATATATATATATATATATATATATATGTCGTACCTAGTAGCCAGAACGCACTTCTCAGCCTACTATGCAAGGCCCGATTTGCCTAATAAGCAAAGTTTTCATGAATTAATTGTTTTTCGACTACCTAACCTACCTAACCTAACCTAACCTAACTTTTTCGGCTACCTAACCAAACCTAACCTATAAAGATAGGTTAGGTTAGGTTAGGTAGGGTTGGTTAGGTTCGGTCATATATCTACGTTAATTTTAACTCCAATAAAAAAAAATTGACCTCATACATAATGAAATGGGTAGCTTTATCATTTCATAAGAAAAAAATTAGAAAAAATATATTAATTCAGGAAAACTTGGCTTATTAGGCAAATCGGGCCTTGAATAGTAGGCCAAAAAGTGAGTTCTGGCTACTAGGTACGACATATATATATATATATATATATATATATATATATATATATATATATATATATATATATATATATATATATATATATATATATATATATATATATATATATATATATGTATATATATATATATATATATATATATATATATATATATATATATATATATATATATATATATATATATATATATGTATATATATATATATATATATATATATATATATATATATATATATATATATATATATATATATATATATATATATATATATATATATATATATATATATATATATATATATATATATATATATATATATATATATATATATAGGGGCTGCAGAAGGCTTATTGGCCCATACGAGGCATCTCCTATCTAAACACAAAGATTAATCCAGTGTAATTGGCCTGTTATGTTGGACATTGTCTTCTGTGTTGGCATCGATATGTTCTTGTCTTGTCCTTACTCTCATGGTGGGTAGAGTAAATAGTTCCGTGATTTGGGTGTTCATGGTAGGTCGCTCTATACTTATGTGAATTGCCTCAAGAATTTGTAATCTTCTTGAATCTTGGGTTTTGTCTATTATGCAAGTATTCTTGTTCAACATTTCTCTTGTTAGAGTAATGTCATGGGCTTTTCTCATGTGATTCCTAGGGGCACCAGATTGAAGATGGCATGTCAAACGCCTCGTCAGCTTGGTCGACGTCATACCTATGTACTTACATTGAAGGTTACATCCTTCGTGGGGGCAAGTGTACATGTATACAACGCTTGACTGCTGTAGAGGGTTCTCCGTCGGCTTCGGGCTGTTTTTGATAAGGAGTTCGGAAGTTTTCTTGGTTTTGTAGAATATTATCAGGTTTATGTTTTGGTTAGGAGTAGTGCTTTTTGCTCCTTTGCGGATTATTTCTTTCATTATTCTTTCCTCTTTTATATGTTCACTGTGCATGGTTGATTTGTAATATAATTTTATTGGGGGTGTTGTGGTTTCTGTTCTAGGTTCTGAATTATACCAACGGTCCAAGTGTCTTCTTATAGCAGCGTTTATTTCCGCGTTGCTATATCCGTTGTTCACCAATACCTGAGTTACTCTTTCAAACTCTCTACTCACGTTGCTCCATTCAGAGCAGTGGGTAAGCGCTCGACGAATATAAGCATTGAGAACACTGGCTTTGTATCTTTGGGGGCACTCACTTCTACCGTTCAGGCATAATCCTATGTTGGTGGGCTTGGTATATACGTTGGTGCTTAAAGAGGTTCCTGTTTTTGTTATTAGTACATCCAAGAATGGCAGACTGTTATTTTCACTATTTTCATGTGTAAATCGGAGTACTGACTCTCTCTCTAGGTGTCTTTTTAGGTCAATTAGTTCATCTGAGTCTTTTACTATTACGAATATGTCATCTACATAACGGCAGTATACAGTTGGTTTTTGTCTGCTACTGCTGTTTTTGTCTGCGACATCCTAAGTGACGACTCCAAATTTCAACGAATCACGAGGAACCCCGTAGAAGACCTTAAGCGGAAAGTAGACAAAACAATTACAGCAATCAACGCAAAGCAAGGTAGTGTGCATTTCAATAAACTTCAAGGCGACTATGGCTTAGGATATGCCTACGGCAATGTTAAGACGCATAAACCAGGTAACCCACTACGCCCTATAATCAGCCAAATACCAACCCCAACTTATCACCTGGCAAAGAAACTCAATGAACTCCTAACTCCATACACTCCAAGTAAGTTTAGTCTACAATCATCAGCAGATTTCCTAGAATTGATCAAATCTACCCAGCCCGATGGAATCATCGCTTCCCTGGACGTTGAATCCCTTTTTACCAACGTCCCAGTCGACACAACCATAGGAATGATACTGGACAGAGTATACAGAGACGAGAGCACCCCCAAATTAGACATACCTGAGCCACACTTGAAAAGTCTTCTCGAAGC
>NC_091167.1:47330065-47397565 GCF_040958095.1 Procambarus clarkii | reverse complement strand
CCTAACATTTTCGGCTACCTAACCTAACCAAACCTATAAAGATAGGTTAGGTTAGGTTAGGTCGGGTTGGTTAGGTTCGGTCATATATCTACGTTAATTTTAACTCCATTAAAAAAAATTGTGCTCATACATAATGAAATGGGTAGCTTTATCATTTCATAAGAAAAAAACTAGAGAAAATATATTAATTCAGGAAAACTTGGCTTATTAGGCAAATCGGGCCTTGCATAGTAAGCCAAAAAGTGTGTTCTGGCTATTAGGTACGACATATATATATATATATATATATATATATATATGTCGTACCTAGTTGCCAGAACTCACTTTTTGACCTACTATTCAAGGCCCGATTTGCCTAATAAGCCAAGTTTTCCTGAATCAATATATTTTTTCTAATTTTTTTCTTATGAAATGATAAAGCTACCCATTTCATTATGTATGAGGTAAATTTTTTTTTATTGGAGTTAAAATTAACGTAGATATATGACCGAACCTAACCAACCCTACCTAACCTAACCTAACCTATCTTTATAGGTTAGGTTTGGTTAGGTAGCCGAAAAAGTTAGGTTAGGTTAGGTTAGGTAGGTTAGGTAGTCGAAAAACAATTAATTCATGAAAACTTGGCTTATTAGGCAAATTGGGCCTTGCATATTAGGCCGAGAAGTGCGTTCTGGCTACTAGGTACGACATATATATATATATATATATATATCTATATATATAAATATATATATATATATATATATACATATATATATATATATATATATATATATATATATATATATATATATATATATATATATATATATACATATATATATATATATATATATATATATATATATATATATATATATATATATATATATATATATAAGCCCATACTTGCTTAAACTTGCATACTTGCTTATATATATATATATATATATATATATATATATATATATATATATATATATATATATAATTGAATACATTTACTGGACAAGTCACATGCACAATACATATACACGAATAATAATATGACTCCAACACTCTATACTATTGTAGTCAGGTTGCACTCCAATACCGTCAGGACTCTATCATCTGTCTATCAAGTGGTAGCCTAACTTATCACTTATACCACCAACCTTGCCAAGTTGGTGAAGTCTCATAAAACAATATTGCACTATCAGCAAGAGAATATTATATATATATATACATATATATATATATATATATATATATATATATATATATATATATATATATATATATATATATACATGTATATATATATATATATATATATATATATATATATATATATATATATATATATATATATATATATACATATATATATATATATATATATATATATATATATATATATATATATATATACATATATATATATATATATATATATACATATATATATATATATATATATATATATATATATATATATATATATATATATATATATATATATATATATATATATATATATATATATATATATTAAATATGACTGAAAAAGTAAGATTAATAATTCTAACACGAATTTTCTCAATATTTCTTATGTTTCGTTTCACTGTTGATGGTAATCGAAAAATCAATTCTCCAAAATTCATTTTTATTTCTAGTCTGACGCAAGCACATGAACGTGTTTCGTAATAACTTATTACATTTTCAAAGACTTTTAGTTTACATACATACACATACTATAACCTGCAAACACTAAACAGAGTTCTTACTATGCTATGATTTAAATAGCTTTCATTTTATTTTATACCCGCATTTTGGGTGCGGTGATATGTTACAACAGTTTTGGATGAGGTCAACAAAACTTTCAACACAAGACAGAACACGAAACAATGGGTATTAATTGGGTAAATTAAAGGTAAGAATGGAAGTAACTGCAGAGGGCCTATTGGCCCATTGTTCTTGATGCTTCTGTATTGGAGCGGAGTCTTGAAGTGGGTAGAATATAGTTGTGCATTAATTGGCTGTTGATTGCTGGTGTTGACTTCTTGATGTGTAGTGCCTCGCAAACGTCAAGCCGCCTGCTATCGCTGTATCTATCGATGATTTCTGTGTTTTTTGCTAACATTTCTCTGGTGATGGTCTGGTTGTGGGAAGAGATTATATGTTCCTTAATGGAGCCCTGTTGCTTATGCATCGTTAATCGCCTGGAAAGAGATGTTGTTGTCTTACCTATATACTGAGTTCTTTGAGGCTTACAGTCCCCAAGTGGGCATTTCAAGGTATAGACGATTTTGGTCTCTTTTAAAGCGTTCTGCTTTGTGTCTGGAGAGTTTCTCATGAGAAGGCTGGCCGTTTTTTTGGTTTTAGGGTAAATCGTCAGTTGTATCTTCTGATTTTTGTCTGTAGGGATAACGTTTCTATTAACAATATCTTTCCGGACCCTTTCCTCCGTTTTATGAGCTGTGAAAAAGAAGTTCCTGTAAAATAGTCTAATTGGGGTATAGGTGTTGTGTTAGTTGTCACTTCAGAGGCTGCATGGCATTTCACCTTCGTTCTTATGATGTCTTCAACGAAACCATTGGAGAAGCCGTTTTTGACTAGGACCTGCCTAACCCTACAGTGTTCTTCATCGACTTGCTTCCATCCTGAGCTGTGGCTAAGAGCACGGTCGACATAAGCGTTAACAACACTCCTCTTGTACCTGAGTGGGCAGTCACTGTTGGAATTTAAGCACATTCCTATGTTCGTTTCCTTAGTGTAGACTGCAGTGTGGAAACCTCCGCTCCTTTCCATGACTGTTACATCTAGAATGGGCAGCTTCCCATCCTCCATCTCCTAAGCGAAACACAACACAAAATTCTGCTCAAATGCCTCCTTCAGCTCCTGCAGATTTCTGACATCAGGTACCAGTGTAAAAATGTCGTCAACGTACCTGCAGTATATGGCCGGTTTGAAGTTCATGTCGACTAAGACCTTTTGTTCGATAGTACCCATGTAGAAGTTCGCAAACAGGACACCTAGGGGAGAAACCATGGCAACCCCATCTACTTGCTTATACATGTGCCCATCCGGGCTCAAGAAGGGTGCCTCTTTAGTACAAGCTTGGAGTAGTTTCCTTAGAATGTTTTCTGGTATGTCAAGAGAAGTACAGGCTGAATCACGATACACTCTGTCCTCTATCATCCCGATTGTTTCATTCACAGGTACGTTGCGGGTATAAAATAAAATGAAAGCTGTTTAAATCATAGCATAGTAAGAACTCTGTTTAGTGTTTGCAGGTTATAGTTGTGTGTGTGTAAACGAAAAGTCTTTGAAAATGTAATAAGTTATTACGAAACGCGTTCATGTGTCACGCCAGACTAGAAATAAAAATGAATTTTGGAGAATTGATTTTTCAATTACCATCAACAGTGAAAAGAAAGAAAAGAAATATTGAGAAAATTCGTGTTAGAATTATTAATCTTACTTTTTCGGTCATATTTAATAATATATGTCTACAGGAAAGACTGCTACCAAAAAATACTAATATATATATATATATATATATATATATATATATATATATATATATATATATATATATATATATATATATATATATATATATATTTATATATATATATATATATATATATATATATATATATATATATATACATATACATATATATATATATATATATATATATATATATTTATATATATATATATATATATATATATATATATATATATATATATACATATATATATATATATATATATACATATATATATATATATATATATATATATATATATATATATATATATATATATATATATATATATATATATATATATATATATATATATAGATATATATATATATACATGGTTCCCAAGACTCCCTCCTGGAGGACATCAGAAAAATCCAGGAGCAAGGAGCAGTTTTAGGCCTCACCCTGAACCCTTCTAAATGTGAAATAATATGTTCCAACCAGGGCATCGTAGAGAGAATAGAGGGTCTTCTGCCAAATATCCATAAAACTAAACCTTGTAACACGGGGTAGGGTTCCTCTCTACTTATCTTTCCTTCTTTTCCCTCTACCCGTATTCTTACTTTTTATTCTCTACCAAGGGACTCCAAAACTTTTACCAAAGCCAACTCCACGCCATGTGGTCCTAAGACGATTGACCGACTTAGGATTCTACACCCAGTATGACGTGACCTAGGCTTTGAGCAAAACCCTTGAGTCGCCTCTACGCTGCCACCACCAGACCAGCAACACCGAGCAATGATCGAGGTCTGGATCGATCACGCTAATTAATCAACCTTGGGGCTTGATCCCCACTATAACCGATGACCGTGGAAACTTAAGAGTGTGAAATTAATTACACGGGAATGATTCGATGTTAGAATCGGCGCCCAATCCAACTCTGCCTCGTGTGGACCCCGTGACCAGGACAAGTATACACATAAAACACATGGAAATAATAAAAATGCAATTTATTACCTAATTAATTTATTAAAAGAAAAACTAAAACAAAATCTAAATATGTTCACTCTCTGTCACTTTAACACTCCCTACTTGACCTGAATGGCAATGAGACTATCTCTATACATACCAATAGCAACTATACCTCTATGTTTTACCAGCTAAAGATGTTGGGCTGGTCTTGGGGAGAGGTAAGATGGCTGACCTCTCCCAGTTGCTCTGGAGTCCACACTGATCTCTACCTCGTCTGGTCTACCCCAGACTAGAGCATTGTATCCTTCTGCCTAGTCAAAGTTCTACCAAGTTACTAGCAAGGTTTAAGTTATAACAATTAACCTCTGTTGTACTTAATTGATCCAGACTGGTTGAATTATTTTACCGAAATTAAATTACACAAACATCTAACGGCAGAGCTGTTCCCGATCCCCAAAATGGTTAATTGAACTTTGAGAAATAGTAGACATGTCAACCCTGATGACCTATGACCGCCGGTCACTCCGCCTTACAAGTTAGATCTGATTCGTGACGTCACTGATGGTGACTTAAACTCAATAATTAGAATACTCTTGATATTGTACCCAGTACTATTATACAATACAATTTTAATACAAAATGAATAGAGGCTAATTTCTCTAAATTACTGAATACTATAGGATGGTTCATTATACAAAACTATGAACAAAGATGCCCGCCATTTGTGATTCAGACCTGCTAATTCCCAGGGGGAATCTCGTCCCTACACGAAACTTCTGGAACCTTCTGGAATAATTCTTACAACAGCCTAGTTTGTTACAACCTGAAGACAGCACACTCCTAGGAGCTCCCCTGGGGTTGAAAGCCATCGATGAGGTCCTTGATAAGAAAATCGCCGACCTTAAGAGGATGGATGGGAGGATTGAGGATATTGATGCTCATGATGCACTCTACCTCATCACCAGATGTCTGTCCCTCCCCAGGTTAACCTACTTTCTGAGGTGTTCACCATCTTACAGTAGCCAAAAACTAAGTGAGTATGACCGGTTACTGAAATCAATGCTAGAAAAAGCCCTTAACCTCTCTCTCGATAACCTACAGTGGAAACAAGCCTCTCTTCCCGTAAGACTTGGGGGCCTCGGAGTTCGAACAGCAACGCAAATCGCTGTTCCTGCCTTCCTGTCCTCCTTATCAGCATCCGACGACCTTGTGAAGGAAATTCTACCTGCCCACTTACATCAGCTGGCAGGTGTACATGATCCCATTTTTACACGCTGTGCCACAGAGTGGGCCTCTCGTGCAGGCCAATTACCTCAACCACCATCCCCAAAAGCCCACAAGCAATCCAGCTGGGATGGCCCCATTGTAGACCAAGTTGCTGCAGAGTGCTGGGTGCTGCAACAACACAACACGACATTGCTCGCCTCACAGCAGTAGCAGTACCACATGCAGGGGATTTCCTGTTAGCAACCCCAATGTCGGCAACTGGCACGCGTCTCACACCACATGCCCTCCGAACTACTGTGGCCCTCCGCCTTGCTGCCCCAATCCACACCAGATATAGGTGTATTTGCGGCGAGGTGGTGGCTGACAGGTACGGCCACCATGGCCTACTCTGCCAAAGCAAATGGGGATGGCACTCGAGGCACAGTGAAGTTAACGACATCATCAAGAGGAAACTCACCACAGCTGGATGCCCAGCTGAAAGAGAGCCCCGTAACTCTGATGCTCTTATTGGTCGCCCGGATGGTATCACAGTGAACCGCTGGAAGAATGGCAAGCAGTTGGTATGGGACTACACGTGCGTATCAACCCTGGCTAACACCTACATTAACCTCAGTGTTGCACAACCAGGTGGCGCTGCCACCCACAGGGAAGCAGCCAAATCCCGTAAGTATGGAGAACTGGATCACCACTACAATTTTGTTCCCATTGCTTCTGAGACACTCGGCGCTGGGGTAAAAGTGCTACCAGTTTTTTGAAGGAACTGGGTTCTAGGCTCATTGAAAAGACAAGGGATCCAAGAGCTGCAAGCTTTCTTTTCCAGCGCCTCAGTGTGGCGATACAGAGGGGAAATGCGCACTGCATCCAGGGTTCCTGCCCGCCATCTGAGGAGCTGGAGGAACTCGACAACCTATGATAACCATCTTTGTAACCCATATGTAACTCCTTTTTTGTAACAAAGTTCAAATAAAGTAAATATATATGTGTACATACAAAAGAATGGGGGTGGTAGGAAAAGATAATATTAGTGTTCAGTGAGAAACCACAAGGTCTCCTCTGAATACTTTTTATTTTCTTCTCCAAGGCTATGGGTCCCCACATTGGCACCAGAGATGGTACCCTATATATATATATATATATATATATATATATATATATATATATATATATATATATATATATATATATATATATATATATATATATATATATATATATATATACATATATATATATATATATATATATGTCGTACCCAGTAGCCAGAACGCACTTCTCAGCCTACTATACAAGGCCCGATTTGCCTAATAAGCCAAGTTTTCATGAATTAATATATTTTTACTAATTTTTTTCTTATGAAATGATAAAGCTACCCATTTCATTATGTATTAGGTCAATTTTTTTTTATTGGAGTTAAAATTAACGTAGATATATGACCGAACCTAACCTATCTTTATAGGTTAGGTCAGGTTAGGAAGCCGAAAAAGTTAGGTTAGGTTAGGTTAGGTAGGTTAGGTAGTCGAAAAACAAGTAATTCATGAAAACTTGGCTTATTAGGCAAATCGGGCCTTGCATAGTTGGCATAGAAGTGCGTTCTGGCCACTAGGTACGACATATTTATATATATATATATATATATATATATATATATATATATATATATATATATATATATATATATATATATATGTCGTACCTAGTAGCCAGAACGCACTTCTCAGCCTACTATGCAAGGCCCGATTTGCCTAATAAGCAAAGTTTTCATGAATTAATTGTTTTTCGACTACCTAACCTACCTAACCTAACCTAACCTAACTTTTTCGGCTACCTAACCAAACCTAACCTATAAAGATAGGTTAGGTTAGGTTAGGTAGGGTTGGTTAGGTTCGGTCATATATCTACGTTAATTTTAACTCCAATAAAAAAAAATTGACCTCATACATAATGAAATGGGTAGCTTTATCATTTCATAAGAAAAAAATTAGAAAAAATATATTAATTCAGGAAAACTTGACTTATTAGGCAAATCGGGCCTTGAATAGTAGGCCAAAAAGTGAGTTCTGGCTACTAGGTACGACATATATATATATATATATATATATATATATATATATATATATATATATATATATATATATATATATATATATATATATATATATATTTATATATATATATATATATATATATATATATATATATATATATATATATATATATATATATATATATATATATATATATATATATATATATATATATATATATATATATATATATATATATATATATATATATATATATATATATATATATATATATATATATATATATATATATATATATATATATATATATATATATATATATATATATATATATATATATATATATATATATATATATATATATATATATATATATATATATATATATATATATATATATATATATATATATATATATATATATATATATATATATATATATATATATATATATATATATATATATATATATATATATATATATATATATATATATATATATATATATATATATATATATATATATATATATATATATATATATATATATATATATATAGGGGCTGCAGAAGGCTTATTGGCCCATACGAGGCATCTCCTATCTAAACACAAAGATTAATCCAGTGTAATTGGCCTGTTATGTTGGACATTGTCTTCTGTGTTGGCATCGATATGTTCTTGTCTTGTCCTTACTCTCATGGTGGGTAGAGTAAATAGTTCCGTGATTTGGGTGTTCATGGTAGGTCGCTCTATTCTTATGTGAATTGCCTCAAGAATTTGTAATCTTCTTGAATCTTGGGTTTTGTCTATTATGCAAGTATACTTGTTCAACATTTCTCTTGTTAGAGTAATGTCATGGGCTTTTCTCATGTGATTCCTAGGGGCACCAGATTGAAGATGGCATGTCAAACGCCTCGTCAGCTTGGTCGACGTCATACCTATGTACTTACATTGAAGGTTACATCCTTCGTGGGGGCAAGTGTACATGTATACAACGCTTGACTGCTGTAGAGGGTTCTCCGTCGGCTTCGGGCTGTTTTTGATAAGGAGTTCGGAAGTTTTCTTGGTTTTGTAGAATATTATCAGGTTTATGTTTTGGTTAGGAGTAGTGCTTTTTGCTCCTTTGCGGATTATTTCTTTCATTATTCTTTCCTCTTTTATATGTTCACTGTGCATGGTTGATTTGTAATATAATTTTATTGGGGGTGTTGTGGTTTCTGTTCTAGGTTCTGAATTATACCAACGGTCCAAGTGTCTTCTTATAGCAGCGTTTATTTCCGCGTTGCTATATCCGTTGTTCACCAATACCTGAGTTACTCTTTCAAACTCTCTACTCACGTTGCTCCATTCAGAGCAGTGGGTAAGCGCTCGACGAATATAAGCATTGAGAACACTGGCTTTGTATCTTTGGGGGCACTCACTTCTACCGTTCAGGCATAATCCTATGTTGGTGGGCTTGGTATATACGTTGGTGCTTAAAGAGGTTCCTGTTTTTGTTATTAGTACATCCAAGAATGGCAGACTGTTATTTTCACTATTTTCATGTGTAAATCGGAGTACTGACTCTCTCTCTAGGTGTCTTTTTAGGTCAATTAGTTCATCTGAGTCTTTTACTATTACGAATATGTCATCTACATAACGGCAGTATACAGTTGGTTTTTGTCTGCTACTGCTGTTTTTGTCTGCGACATCCTAAGTGACGACTCCAAATTTCAACGAATCACGAGGAACCCCGTAGAAGACCTTAAGCGGAAAGTAGACAAAACAATTACAGCAATCAACGCAAAGCAAGGTAGTGTGCATTTCAATAAACTTCAAGGCGACTATGGCTTAGGATATGCCTACGGCAATGTTAAGACGCATAAACCAGGTAACCCACTACGCCCTATAATCAGCCAAATACCAACCCCAACTTATCACCTGGCAAAGAAACTCAATGAACTCCTAACTCCATACACTCCAAGTAAGTTTAGTCTACAATCATCAGCAGATTTCCTAGAATTGATCAAATCTACCCAGCCCGATGGAATCATCGCTTCCCTGGACGTTGAATCCCTTTTTACCAACGTCCCAGTCGACACAACCATAGGAATGATACTGGACAGAGTATACAGAGACGAGAGCACCCCCAAATTAGACATACCTGAGCCACACTTGAAAAGTCTTCTCGAAGCATGTACAAAGGAAGCCCCTTTCATCAGTCCACAAGGAGACATGTATTTACAAATAGACGGAGTAGCAATGGGCTCCCCCTTAGGAGTTTTATTTGCTAATTTTTATATGGGAACCATCGAAGATAGGGTCTTCAGTAGCAGACAAAAACCAACTGTATACTGCCGTTATGTAGATGACATATTCGTAATAGTAAAAGACTCAGATGAACTAATTGACCTAAAAAGACACCTAGAGAGAGAGTCAGTACTCCGATTTACACATGAAAATAGTGAAAATAACAGTCTGCCATTCTTGGATGTACTAATAACAAAAACAGGAACCTCTTTAAGCACCAACGTATATACCAAGCCCACCAACATAGGATTATGCCTGAACGGTAGAAGTGAGTGCCCCCAAAGATACAAAGCCAGTGTTCTCAATGCTTATATTCGTCGAGCGCTTACCCACTGCTCTGAATGGAGCAACGTGAGTAGAGAGTTTGAAAGAGTAACTCAGGTATTGGTGAACAACGGATATAGCAACGCGGAAATAAACGCTGCTATAAGAAGACACTTGGACCGTTGGTATAATTCAGAACCTAGAACAGAAACCACAACACCCCCAATAAAATTATATTACAAATCAACCATGCACAGTGAACATATAAAAGAGGAAAGAATAATGAAAGAAATAATCCGTAAAGGAGTAAAAAGCACTACTCCTAACCAAAACATAAACCTGATAATATTCTACAAAACCAAGAAAACTTCCGAACTCCTTATCAAAAACAGCCCGAAGCCGACGGAGAACCCTCTACAACAGTCAAGCGTTGTATACATGTACACTTGCCCCCACGAAGGATGTAACCTTCAATGTAAGTACATAGGTATGACGTCGACCAAGCTGACGAGGCGTTTGACATGCCATCTTCAATCTGGTGCCCCTAGGAATCACATGAGACAAGCCCATGACATTACTCTAACAAGAGAAATGTTGAACAAGAATACTTGCATAATAGACAAAACCCAAGATTCAAGAAGATTACAAATTCTTGAGGCAATTCACATAAGAATAGAGCGACCTACCATGAACACCCAAATCACGGAACTATTTACTCTACCCACCATGAGAGTAAGGACAAGACAAGAACATATCGATGCCAACACTGAAGACAATGTCCAACATAACAGGCCAATTACACTGGATTAATCTTTGTGTTTAGATAGGAGATGCCTCGTATGGGCCAATAAGCCTTCTGCAGCCCCTATGTTTATCCCTTATGTATCCCCCCATGTTTTCACCTTCATTGTATTATCACCTGACCTAATGCGGGTATAAAATCAACTAGTATTGTAAGATCTGTTCACTTGAGAATGAACCATGGAGGTTCGAAACGTCGTGCAAATTATACAAATAAGTGTAATACACTCTATAGTAAATCACTTCTTTTCTTCACCTTAAAAGTACGAAAATGAGTTTTGGAGAACTCCTATTTCAATTAAGCCCTGATGCTAAGAAAATAGTTAGAGGGATAGAAGCCCTAAACCAGAAAATAATAAATACAGAATATGCGGTCATATTCAATGAAACATGTTTGAAAGAAAACCTGCTGCCAGTATACACCAATATATATATATGTCGTACCTAGTAGCCAGAACGCACTTCTCAGCCTACTATGCAAAGCCCGATTTGCCTAATAAGCCAAGTTTTCATGAATTAATGGTTTTTCGACTACCTAACCTACCTAACCTAACCTAACCTAACTTTTTCGGCTACTTAACCTAACCTATAAAGATAGGTTAGGTTAGGTTAGGTAGGGTTGGTTAGGTTCGGTCATATATCTACGTTAATTTTAACTCCAATAAAAAAAGATTTACCTCATACATAATGAAATGGGTAGCTTTATCAATTCATAAGAAAAAAATTACAGAAAATATATTAGTTCGTGAAAACTTGGCTTATTAGGCAAATCGGGCCTTGCATAGTAGGCTGAGAAGTGCATTCTGGCTACTGGCTGATATATATATATATATATATGTATATATATATATATATATATGATATATATATATATATATATATATATATATATATATATATATATATATATATATATATATATATATACATATATATATATATATATATCATATATATATATACATATATATATATATATATATCATATATATATATATACATATATATATGTATATATATATACTGAATGACGTAACAATAAGAAAAGCCGACAAAACAGCAGCATATGTATTGATTCCTACCCATGAATACATGAACAAAATTAGCGACATCCTAAGTGACGACTCCAAATTTCAACGAATCACGAGGAACCCCGTAGAAGACCTTAAGCGGAAAGTAAACAAAACAATTACAGCAATCAACGCAAAGAAAGGTAGTGTGCATTTCAATAAACTTCAAGGCGACTATGGCTTAGGATATGCCTACGGCAATGTTAAGACGCATAAACCAGGTAACCCACTACGCCCTATAATCAGCCAAATACCAACCCCAACTTATCACCTGGCAAAGAAACTCAATGAACTCCTAACTCCATACACTCCAAGTAAGTTTAGTCTACAGTCATCAGCAGATTTCCTAGAATTGATCAAATCTACCCAGCCCGATGGAATCATCGCTTCCCTGGACGTTGAATCCCTTTTTACCAACGTCCCAGTCGACACAACCATAGGAATGATACTGGACAGAGTATACAGAGACGAGAGCACCCCCAAATTAGACATACCTGAGCCACACTTGAAAAGTCTTCTCGAAGCATGTACAAAGGAAGCCCCTTTCATCAGTCCACAAGGAGACATGTATTTACAAATAGACGGAGTAGCAATGGGCTCCCCCTTAGGAGTTTTATTTGCTAATTTTTATATGGGAACCATCGAAGATAGGGTCTTCAGTAGCAGACAAAAACCAACTGTATACTGCCGTTATGTAGATGACATATTCGTAATAGTAAAAGATTCAGATGAACTAATTGACCTAAAAAGACACCTAGAGAGAGAGTCAGTACTCCGATTTACACATGAAAATAGTGAAAATAACAGTCTGCCATTCTTGGATGTACTAATAACAAAAACAGGAACCTCTTTAAGCACCAACGTATATACCAAGCCCACCAACATAGGATTATGCCTGAACGGTAGAAGTGAGTGCCCCCAAAGATACAAAGCCAGTGTTCTCAATGCTTATATTCGTCGAGCGCTTACCCACTGCTCTGAATGGAGCAACGTGAGTAGAGAGTTTGAAAGAGTAACTCAGGTATTGGTGAACAACGGATATAGCAACGCGGAAATAAACGCTGCTATAAGAAGACACTTGGACCGTTGGTATAATTCAGAACCTAGAACAGAAACCACAACACCCCCAATAAAATTATATTACAAATCAACCATGCACAGTGAACATATAAAAGAGGAAAGAATAATGAAAGAAATAATCCGTAAAGGAGTAAAAAGCACTACTCCTAACCAAAACATAAACCTGATAATATTCTACAAAACCAAGAAGACTTCCGAACTCCTTATCAAAAACAGCCCGAAGCCGACGGAGAACCCTCTACAGCAGTCAAGCGTTGTATACATGTACACTTGCCCCCACGAAGGATGTAACCTTCATTGTAAGTACATAGGTATGACGTCGACCAAGCTGACGAGGCGTTTGACATGCCATCTTCAATCTGGTGCCCCTAGGAATCACATGAGACAAGCCCATGACATTACTCTAACAAGAGAAATGTTGAACAAGAATACTTGCATAATAGACAAAACCCAAGATTCAAGAAGATTACAAATTCTTGAGGCAATTCACATAAGAATAGAGCGACCTACCATGAACACCCAAATCACGGAACTATTTACTCTACCCACCATGAGAGTAAGGACAAGACAAGAACATATCGATGCCAACACAGAAGACAATGTCCAACATAACAGGCCAATTACACTGGATTAATCTTTGTGTTTAGATAGGAGATGTCTCATATGGGCCAATAAGCCTTCTGCAGCCCCAGTGTTTATCCCTTATGTATCCCCCCATGTTTTTCACCTTCATTGTATTATCACCTGACCTAATGCGGGTATAAAATCAACTAGTATTGTAAGATCTGTTCACTTGAGAATGAACCATGGAGGTTCGAAACGTCGTGCAAATTATACAAATAAGTGTAATACACTCTATAGTAAATCACTTCTTTTCTTCACCTTAAAAGTACGAAAATGAGTTTTGGAGAACTCCTATTCCAATTAAGCCCTGATGCTAAGAAAATAGTTAGAGGGATAGAAGCCCTAAACCAGAAAATAATAAATACAGAATATGCGGTCATATTCAATGAAACATGTTTGAAAGAAAACCTGCTGCCAGTATACACCAATATAAACCCACATGACCCAGCAGTCCGCAATACAGAGTTTACCTATAGGTATAGGCAAGAGCTCATTCGGCATCAACTAAACAAGAAGAAGGAAGCCCTCCAAACCTTTATAGAGCAGGCGGAGCATCTGGTAAACAAATGGACCCAGTACGACATCCCTATCCAACTCAAGCAAACCATCAACAGTGAACTATTTAACCTGAAACAACAACATAAAACTCTTGTAGAAACAAAGACACTCCGTAAGTTAACATCCCTAAACGGTGGACAGCTAAAAATCCCTCGTCCTAAAGATGGCTACTTTAACCTGACTTCTTATGATCTTACCCAGGACCAACGAGACCTCTTAAATCTTGGTCTAAATTGTCAATTCTTATCTAAACCAAAGATGCATCAAAAACGCCTGGAAATCGAAATGCTTCTGGACGATATCCATAAGCTAGAAGACAACAAAAAAGTCATCACCACTGACACACTTCAAGCTGAACTACTTGCAGAAGCAGGGAAAAAACGAGGAACATATTCATCTACAATCTTAACCCCACGACTCAAAGAAGCAGCGAAACAACTAAAAAATCTGAATGACGTAACAATAAGAAAAGCCGACAAAACAGCAGCATATGTATTGATTCCTACCCATGAATACATGAACAAAATTAGCGACATCCTAAGTGACGACTCCAAATTTCAACGAATCACGAGGAACCCCGTAGAAGACCTTAAGCGGAAAGTAAACAAAACAATTACAGCAATCAACGCAAAGAAAGGTAGTGTGCATTTCAATAAACTTCAAGGCGACTATGGCTTAGGATATGCCTACGGCAATGTTAAGACGCATAAACCAGGTAACCCACTACGCCCTATAATCAGCCAAATACCAACCCCAACTTATCACCTGGCAAAGAAACTCAATGAACTCCTAACTCCATACACTCCAAGTAAGTTTAGTCTACAATCATCAGCAGATTTCCTAGAATTGATCAAATCTACCCAGCCCGATGGAATCATCGCTTCCCTGGACGTTGAATCCCTTTTTACCAACGTCCCAGTCGACACAACCATAGGAATGATACTGGACAGAGTATACAGAGACGAGAGCACCCCCAAATTAGACATACCTGAGCCACACTTGAAAAGTCTTCTCGAAGCATGTACAAAGGAAGCCCCTTTCATCAGTCCACAAGGAGACATGTATTTACAAATAGACGGAGTAGCAATGGGCTCCCCCTTAGGAGTTTTATTTGCTAATTTTTATATGGGAACCATCGAAGATAGGGTCTTCAGTAGCAGACAAAAACCAACTGTATACTGCCGTTATGTAGATGACATATTCGTAATAGTAAAAGATTCAGATGAACTAATTGACCTAAAAAGACACCTAGAGAGAGAGTCAGTACTCCGATTTACACATGAAAATAGTGAAAATAACAGTCTGCCATTCTTGGATGTACTAATAACAAAAACAGGAACCTCTTTAAGCACCAACGTATATACCAAGCCCACCAACATAGGATTATGCCTGAACGGTAGAAGTGAGTGCCCCCAAAGATACAAAGCCAGTGTTCTCAATGCTTATATTCGTCGAGCGCTTACCCACTGCTCTGAATGGAGCAACGTGAGTAGAGAGTTTGAAAGAGTAACTCAGGTATTGGTGAACAACGGATATAGCAACGCGGAAATAAACGCTGCTATAAGAAGACACTTGGACCGTTGGTATAATTCAGAACCTAGAACAGAAACCACAACACCCCCAATAAAATTATATTACAAATCAACCATGCACAGTGAACATATAAAAGAGGAAAGAATAATGAAAGAAATAATCCGTAAAGGAGTAAAAAGCACTACTCCTAACCAAAACATAAACCTGATAATATTCTACAAAACCAAGAAGACTTCCGAACTCCTTATCAAAAACAGCCCGAAGCCGACGGAGAACCCTCTACAGCAGTCAAGCGTTGTATACATGTACACTTGCCCCCACGAAGGATGTAACCTTCAATGTAAGTACATAGGTATGACGTCGACCAAGCTGACGAGGCGTTTGACATGCCATCTTCAATCTGGTGCCCCTAGGAATCACATGAGACAAGCCCATGACATTACTCTAACAAGAGAAATGTTGAACAAGAATACTTGCATAATAGACAAAACCCAAGATTCAAGAAGATTACAAATTCTTGAGGCAATTCACATAAGAATAGAGCGACCTACCATGAACACCCAAATCACGGAACTATTTACTCTACCCACCATGAGAGTAAGGACAAGACAAGAACATATCGATGCCAACACAGAAGACAATGTCCAACATAACAGGCCAATTACACTGGATTAATCTTTGTGTTTAGATAGGAGATGTCTCATATGGGCCAATAAGCCTTCTGCAGCCCCAGTGTTTATCCCTTATGTATCCCCCCATGTTTTTCACCTTCATTGTATTATCACCTGACCTAATGCGGGTATAAAATCAACTAGTATTGTAAGATCTGTTCACTTGAGAATGAACCATGGAGGTTCGAAACGTCGTGCAAATTATACAAATAAGTGTAATACACTCTATAGTAAATCACTTCTTTTCTTCACCTTAAAAGTACGAAAATGAGTTTTGGAGAACTCCTATTCCAATTAAGCCCTGATGCTAAGAAAATAGTTAGAGGGATAGAAGCCCTAAACCAGAAAATAATAAATACAGAATATGCGGTCATATTCAATGAAACATGTTTGAAAGAAAACCTGCTGCCAGTATACACCAATATAAACCCACATGACCCAGCAGTCCGCAATACAGAGTTTACCTATAGGTATAGGCAAGAGCTCATTCGGCATCAACTAAACAAGAAGAAGGAAGCCCTCCAAACCTTTATAGAGCAGGCGGAGCATCTGGTAAACAAATGGACCCAGTACGACATCCCTATCCAACTCAAGCAAACCATCAACAGTGAACTATTTAACCTGAAACAACAACATAAAACTCTTGTAGAAACAAAGACACTCCGTAAGTTAACATCCCTAAACGGTGGACAGCTAAAAATCCCTCGTCCTAAAGATGGCTACTTTAACCTGACTTCTTATGATCTTACCCAGGACCAACGAGACCTCTTAAATCTTGGTCTAAATTGTCAATTCTTATCTAAACCAAAGATGCATCAAAAACGCCTGGAAATCGAAATGCTTCTGGACGATATCCATAAGCTAGAAGACAACAAAAAAGTCATCACCACTGACACACTTCAAGCTGAACTACTTGCAGAAGCAGGGAAAAAACGAGGAACATATTCATCTACAATCTTAACCCCACGACTCAAAGAAGCAGCGAAACAACTAAAAAATCTGAATGACGTAACAATAAGAAAAGCCGACAAAACAGCAGCATATGTATTGATTCCTACCCATGAATACATGAACAAAATTAGCGACATCCTAAGTGACGACTCCAAATTTCAACGAATCACGAGGAACCCCGTAGAAGACCTTAAGCGGAAAGTAAACAAAACAATTACAGCAATCAACGCAAAGAAAGGTAGTGTGCATTTCAATAAACTTCAAGGCGACTATGGCTTAGGATATGCCTACGGCAATGTTAAGACGCATAAACCAGGTAACCCACTACGCCCTATAATCAGCCAAATACCAACCCCAACTTATCACCTGGCAAAGAAACTCAATGAACTCCTAACTCCATACACTCCAAGTAAGTTTAGTCTACAATCATCAGCAGATTTCCTAGAATTGATCAAATCTACCCAGCCCGATGGAATCATCGCTTCCCTGGACGTTGAATCCCTTTTTACCAACGTCCCAGTCGACACAACCATAGGAATGATACTGGACAGAGTATACAGAGACGAGAGCACCCCCAAATTAGACATACCTGAGCCACACTTGAAAAGTCTTCTCGAAGCATGTACAAAGGAAGCCCCTTTCATCAGTCCACAAGGAGACATGTATTTACAAATAGACGGAGTAGCAATGGGCTCCCCCTTAGGAGTTTTATTTGCTAATTTTTATATGGGAACCATCGAAGATAGGGTCTTCAGTAGCAGACAAAAACCAACTGTATACTGCCGTTATGTAGATGACATATTCGTAATAGTAAAAGATTCAGATGAACTAATTGACCTAAAAAGACACCTAGAGAGAGAGTCAGTACTCCGATTTACACATGAAAATAGTGAAAATAACAGTCTGCCATTCTTGGATGTACTAATAACAAAAACAGGAACCTCTTTAAGCACCAACGTATATACCAAGCCCACCAACATAGGATTATGCCTGAACGGTAGAAGTGAGTGCCCCCAAAGATACAAAGCCAGTGTTCTCAATGCTTATATTCGTCGAGCGCTTACCCACTGCTCTGAATGGAGCAACGTGAGTAGAGAGTTTGAAAGAGTAACTCAGGTATTGGTGAACAACGGATATAGTAACGCGGAAATAAACGCTGCTATAAGAAGACACTTGGACCGTTGGTATAATTCAGAACCTAGAACAGAAACCACAACACCCCCAATAAAATTATATTACAAATCAACCATGCACAGTGAACATATAAAAGAGGAAAGAATAATGAAAGAAATAATCCGTAAAGGAGTAAAAAGCACTACTCCTAACCAAAACATAAACCTGATAATATTCTACAAAACCAAGAAGACTTCCGAACTCCTTATCAAAAACAGCCCGAAGCCGACGGAGAACCCTCTACAGCAGTCAAGCGTTGTATACATGTACACTTGCCCCCACGAAGGATGTAACCTTCAATGTAAGTACATAGGTATGACGTCGACCAAGCTGACGAGGCGTTTGACATGCCATCTTCAATCTGGTGCCCCTAGGAATCACATGAGACAAGCCCATGACATTACTCTAACAAGAGAAATGTTGAACAAGAATACTTGCATAATAGACAAAACCCAAGATTCAAGAAGATTACAAATTCTTGAGGCAATTCACATAAGAATAGAGCGACCTACCATGAACACCCAAATCACGGAACTATTTACTCTACCCACCATGAGAGTAAGGACAAGACAAGAACATATCGATGCCAACACAGAAGACAATGTCCAACATAACAGGCCAATTACACTGGATTAATCTTTGTGTTTAGATAGGAGATGTCTCATATGGGCCAATAAGCCTTCTGCAGCCCCAGTGTTTATCCCTTATGTATCCCCCCATGTTTTTCACCTTCATTGTATTATCACCTGACCTAATGCGGGTATAAAATCAACTAGTATTGTAAGATCTGTTCACTTGAGAATGAACCATGGAGGTTCGAAACGTCGTGCAAATTATACAAATAAGTGTAATACACTCTATAGTAAATCACTTCTTTTCTTCACCTTAAAAGTACGAAAATGAGTTTTGGAGAACTCCTATTCCAATTAAGCCCTGATGCTAAGAAAATAGTTAGAGGGATAGAAGCCCTAAACCAGAAAATAATAAATACAGAATATGCGGTCATATTCAATGAAACATATATATATATATATATATGATATATATATATATATATATGATATATATATATATATATATATATATATATATATATATATATATATATATATATATATATATATATATATATATATATATGTTGGTGTATACTGGCAGGAGGTTTTCTTTCAAACATGTTTCATTGAATATGACCGCATATTCTGCATTTATTATTTTCTGGTTTAGGGCTTCTATCCCTCTAACTATTTTCGTAGCATCAGGGCTTAATTGAAATAGGAGTTCTCCAAAACTCATTTTCGTACTTTTAAGGTGAAGAAAAGAAGTGATTTACTATAGAGTGTATTACACTTATTTGTATAATTTGCACGACGTTTCGAACCTCCATGGTTCATTCTCAAGTGAACAGATCTTACAATACTAGTTGATTTTATACCCGCATTAGGTCAGGTGATAATACAATGAAGGTGAAAACATGGGGGGATACATAAGGGATAAACATAGGGGCTGCAGAAGGCTTATTGGCCCATACGAGGCATCTCCTATCTAAACACAAAGATTAATCCAGTGTAATTGGCCTGTTATGTTGGACATTGTCTTCTGTGTTGGCATCGATATGTTCTTGTCTTGTCCTTACTCTCATGGTGGGTAGAGTAAATAGTTCCGTGATTTGGGTGTTCATGGTAGGTCGCTCTATTCTTTTGTGAATTGCCTCAAAAATTTGTAATCTTCTTGAATCTTGGCTTTTGTCTATTATGCAAGTATTCTTGTTCAACATTTCTCTTGTTAGAGTATAGTCATGGGCTTGTCTCATGTGATATATATATGTATATATATATATATATATATATATATATATATATATATATATATATATATATATATATATATGTATACATATATATCGTATCTAGTAGCCAGAACGCACTTCTCAGCCTACTATGCAAGGACCGATTTGCCTAATAAGCCAAGTTTTCATGAATTAATTGTTTTTCGACAACCTAACCTAACCTAACCTAACTTTTTCTGCTACCTAACCTAACCTAACCTAAAAAGATAGGTTAGGGTAGGTAGGGTTGGTTAGGTTTGGTCATATATCTACGTTAATATTAACTCCAATAAAAAAATTGACCTCATATATAATGAAATGGGTAGCTTTATCATTTCATAAGAAAAAAATTAGAGAAAATATAATAATTCAGGAAAACTTGGCTTATTAGGCAAATCGGCCCTTGCATAGTAGGCTGAGAAGTGCGTTCTGGCTACTAGGTACGACATATATATATATATATATATATATATATGTCGTACCTAATAGCCAGAACGCACTTCTCAGCCTACTATTCAAGGCCCGATTTGCCTAATAAGCCAAGTTTTCATGAATTAATGTTTTTTCGTCTACCTAACCTACCTAACCTAACCTAACCTAGCTTTTTTTGGCTACCTAACCTAACCTTACCTATAAATATAGGTTAGGTTAGGTTAGGTAGGGTTGGTTAGGTTCGGTCATATATCTACGTTAATTTTAACTCCAATAAAAAAAAATTGACCTCATACATAGAGAAAAGGGTTGCTTTATCATTTCATAAGAAAAAAATTATAGTAAATATATTAATTCAGGAAAACTTGGCTTATTAGGCAAATCGTGCCTTGAATAGTAGGCTGAGAAGTGAGTTCTGGCTACTAGGTACGACATATATATATATATATATATATATATATATATATATATATATATATATATATATATATATATATATGCATATATATATATATATATATATATATATACATATATATATATATATATATATATATATATATATATATATATATATACATATATATATATATTTATATATATATATATATATATATATATATATATATATATATATATATATATACATATATATATATATATATATATATATATATATACATATATATATATATATATATATATACATATATATATATATATATATATATATATATATATATATATATATATATATATATATATTTTTATATATATATATATATATGTAAAGGTTCGTTTGTTCAAAATCGCTAATTTCTGAAAGTTCTTCACCTATTGCTTTGAAATTTTCACACAAAATTTCATTCGCATCTAAGCGGGTTTTATATAAATACTATGTAGGTGTCACATCTTTGACTGGGAAAAAGAAATGCTGGTTTGAAAAACGATGTTTTTCATGTGGTTTTTATGTGAGGAGAAATCTCCGAAACCTCTTTACCAATAGCTTTCAAATTTTGACACAACATTGCATTCGAATAGCTGCGTGTTTTCTTATACCTACTATATACATGCCTCACCTCTGACAGGGAAAAATATTACTTTTTTTTTTTTTTTAAAGGCGCCCTCTGTTGCACGCAAGAGCAAGACACGCTGTAATGTCCGAAAGTTCTTCATCTATTGCTTTGAAATTTTGACACGACGTTCCATTCGCATACAGGAGTGTTTTTATATGTCTACTATGTAGATGCCACACCTGTGATTGGTAAAAACAGGCTTTTTGGAAAAACAGCGCCATCTGTTGCATGTAATAGTAACACACGCTCTACTAAATGTGTTACGATTCTATTTCAATGTTTCCGAGTGCATTAACAAATTGAAGAGTTGCTCCTGAGCTACCGTGCAGTGAGGACGTGTCGCCTGCTGCTCCGGTGGTTTGAGTCGGTTCTCACTACGTGAAGAGAGCCATGGGGAAGGCTCAGCGCAAGAGGGAATGGAAGCAGCTTTCGGACGAGGAAGGACGGTGGACCGATGTGCAGCAGGCCCCAAAGAAAACTGCTATCGAGGCTTTACCACTTGCTTCTACTAGCAAATCAGCGGACGTAATGGACCTAGAGAGGACAGCGTCAGTCACACACCAGCCAGTGTCAGTCAATGCTTCTCTGTCCGCAACGCTGCCGCGGGACGGCAGTATGAGTCAGGAGAGGACACAACCGGTTTCACGCCAGCCAGTGTCAGCCATTGTTCCTCTCTCCACAGCCCAGCCGCAGGACAGCAGTATGGGACAGGGGAGGACACCACCGGTCTCACACCAGACATCGCCAGCCTCTGCACTTCTTCCAAAATTCAAGATCATGCGGACCGACCACTTTCCTACAGCATATGGAGTAGTAACGGCGATGGAAAAAGAACAACCAGAGCTCAAACTTTCCATTACAGTCAACCTGAAGGGAGAAATAATACTGACACCTCAAGACCAACAGACTGCACATTACTTAGAGAAGGTAAGAGTCCTGCAGGGGAAACCTGTGTGCTTGGTAAAGCTGGACCCTTCAGAACGACGCACATGGGTCGTGCTTTTGGGATACCCAATCGACTTTCCCCTGGATCCAGTGCTAGAACACAAGCAAGTCCTGAATGCGGAACGTTGCCACACAAAAGTAGACAAGGCAGCGACGCGTCAGGTTCTGGTGACCGTCATGGGACATGTGCCTGAAACTTTCGGTCTTGGAAATTGGGGGACTTACCGACAGAGGCCATACGTCCCGGAACCCCTACGCTGCTTCAGGTGTCAGAAATACGGCCACCATCAGTCACGCTGCACAGGACAGGAGAGGTGCGGAGTGTGCAGCCTGAGACATCCAACCAAAGACTGTATTGCCAAGCACAAGGCAAACCAGACCACTACAGCCAAATGTCCAAATTGTGGAGGCAAACATCATGCCTGGAGCACAACCTGCTCTGCACGGAAACAAAAAGTGCAGACAGCTCAGGCCAGGATCAACACACTGCCCAGCAATACATACCCCAACACCAACGTCTGGAACCCTCGTGCACAGCCACAACAGCCACCCGCTCTCACAGAGCAAAATTTCCCGAATCTGTCAATTCCGAATCAGACATTACACGAAAGTGTTGCAGAAGTCCAGCAAATGCAAAAGAGCAGAAAACACTTACTTTCGGAATCTACTCACCAGCTATACAGTTTTACCGAGGTCCAGCTGAAAACCATCGTGAAGATCATGGCAGAGACCATTATCAATTGCCTACAGATGACGCAGAACGCCTCACAACAACAGACTCAAGACATCACTTGTGTGATAATGGACAAGATCGTGCAGCAGACCACAGTTACACGAGAAATAGACAGTCTCCGTCAGGATGGAGCACGAGAGGACAAACGCCGCAACTTGGACATACTGACTACCAACAACAGTCGGATAGTCAAGACTCCGGAACATCAACATTCACAAACGCAACTGCAAGAAGCAGTGACCACCCACGATCAACAAAATCTTCCAACACAGGAGACAGACAACAACAGCCAATGCAGTCTGATATCCAGCAACGCCAACAAAGACGTATTGAACAGCAGAGATGCACAGGTTCCGCCAACACAAGAAACGGCCACGAGCAATCAATGCAGTCCGACTTGCAGCAATACCAACAACAAAGTGATGGACCACAGTTCTGCACAGATTCCAACAATGCCGGGGTTGACCACGGACAATCAATGCAGTCCGACCTGCAGCGCTTCCAACAACATAGCGATGGACCACAGTTATGCACAGATTCCAACAACGTCGGGGATGACCACGAACTATCAATGCAGTCCGATTTGCAGCGACACGACTTGCGAGGCGGAGAATATAGAGGTCGATTCCGAGGAGGAGTTCTAGTAGAACGAGCAACACCACCCGAACCCGTCGTCTGGCCATTACGAATTCTGTAGTGGAACATACAAGGCCTTGGAAATAAAAAACACACACTTCAGGAGGCTGCAATCAGCACGAAAGCAGATATCATCGTTTTGGAAGAAACTCTTTTCCCAGCCACGAAATCCTTCAGATTAGCTGGATATCAGCACTATGTTCTACCGTATGAGCGGGGGCCCCCTAGACGTAAACTAGAAGCAGAGGCAGTGCTTGCCTTGGCCACGCAGGAAAATTTAATTATTGCTGGAGATTTTAATGCTCATCATCCAGAGTTAGGTGCAACCGGGCCAGCCAATGCAGATGGGCGCCATTTAGCTGCAGCTCTGTGAGAAGTACCTGAAATTACACTTCTCAACACTGGGGAACCCACTCACATTCTAGGAGGTTCCCTTGATCTTACATTCATCTCAACAGCACTCCAGCAACAGGCGAAGTGGGAAGTAGACCCGGTGATCACCAGTGACCACTATGCTACTGTCACGACACTAAACCTGGCACGACCTCCTACACCTCCTGCGCAGTCTCGGTGGAATTTAGGAAAGGCCAATTGGAATGTATACCAGGAAGAACTTGAAAAATGGTATGCAACGTACACGCCACCTGAGGATTTGAACATACACGAGACCAATCTGCAGGAAGCCGTTGCAGCTGCTGCGAACACAGCTATTCCAATCATTATCACAGGTAACACGAAACGAAAGAACTATTGGTTCTATAGTAATGACGTTAAAGAACAGAACCACAGAGTCAACATCTTCAGAAAACATCTAAAGAGAAACCCCACACCAGAAGGAAGAACTCTGCTACGAGCGGTGATATCTGAAGCAAGGCGAGTTTCTAGAGAAGTAAAGGAGGCAAGATGGTTTGAGTGGTGTCAAACTCTAAATGAACATAGTAGTCTTGGCAAGATATGGGGTCAGATTAAAACTATATCAGGTCGACCAGCCCGGCCACAGGCATGTATTCAACCATTGCAGGAGGCTGAGAGACTTGCTCTCCAATTTGCAGAAAGAACAGCTTCATATCAGCTTCCTGCAATGGTCCGAAGGCAGCAAGAACACTTAAAACAAGAGAGGATGACAGTCGTTCATGAGGGCATAGCTATAACTGACGAATGTGACTGTCCCTTCACCGAACAGGAACTCAGCAGAGCCAAAAAAGGTGGTAAGGACACTGCACCAGGTGCTGATAACATTACATACTCAATGATCGCACATGCAGGTCCTGCTGGAGACCGAGGTATATTGGACGTCATCAATGCGTCTTGGCAGCAAGGCAAACTACCGCCCTCTTGGAAGAAAGCAGACATCATACCGATTCCTAAGCCGAATGAACCTGGCAATTACAGACCCATTTCATTAACATCATGCGTTAGTAAAACTGCAGAACGGATGGTCTTAAATAGGCTACTGTGGAAGACTGGAGACCTTCATAAACACATATTTGGCTTCACTAGAGGAGTAGGTACTGCAAACTGCATAGCAACATTACTAGGAACAGTTAACTCGGGTCCAGCTATAGTGGTCTTCCTTGATCTGGAAAAAGCGTTTGAACTTGCAAGCCCGCCAGCAATACTACACACCTTAGTTAAAAAAGGTGTGAGGGGGAAAATACTAGCATGGATTCAAGATTACCTAAGTCACAGGTATGCCAGAGTAAAGTTGCAAGGACAAGTGTCGGACTACCACTTGCACGAGAATGGGACTCCACAAGGAGGAGTCCTCAGTCCTAGTCTTTTTAACATCCTTATGGAAGACCTTGTTACCATGTCCTTTACAGAAGGGGTTACATTGCTAAGCTATGCTGATGATCTAGCATTAGTCGTTACGGGTCCTTCACTTCTAAATAAAGCTCAAGGTGCTTTAGATCAAGTGACATCTGAATGCGGTGTTTTAGGGCTAAAAATATCTGCACAGAAGTCTAAGGCGATGAGACTAGGTGGCAAGGCTCCAGACAGGCACCTACGCATTCAGGACATTAACCTTCAGTGGGTTACACAATATCGATATCTCGGAGTGTGGATTGATTTTAAAATGACATTCAATATATAAAGGAGAAAGCAAAGTCACGAATAAATATAATGAGAGCAATCACAGGGCCCCGTCTAGGAGCGGGACACAGAGTGTTGAGAATGTTTTACATACACGCCGTTCGTTCCCTGGTTGATTATGCAGCACCTGCCTTACTCACTCTTTCTCCTGGTCAGTGGGCAAAAGTTGAGGTTCTTCAAAATGATGCATTGCGAGTCATAACAGGTGCTCCCAGATGGACTAAAATCCTGAACCTAAGATTTGAGACAAAGCTAACGTCGATTGAAATAAGGGTAAAGGGGATTGCTGCGTGCATGCTGACCAAGATATTGACTAGACCTAGAATCAGTTCACTTAAAGATATGATCACTGGAGCACTAACTCTGGACAGAAGAGCCTCCAATGGCAACAGGTGGACCCATTGTGCGATAAACGCCATCGATACATTCGATATGGCAAACACAGTCACTGAGAGGGGTGTCGACGACATACATGCAGACTTTGTTATGCAAGCCCCTTGGGAATCTCTGCCAGCAGACTTTAAGATTATGGCTCTTGAAGGAAAGAAGAACCAGACACATCCTCATCTGCTACATAACATTGCACAGATGCATATAGCAGCAAACATGGCATCCGACAGCTTCACTTACTTCACAGATGGATCAGTAGACCAGCAGGGACAGGAAACCGGAGCTGCAGTTAAAGCAGGAAACTCTGTATATAGTTGGAGGCTCTCAAATGGGTGTTCGACTTTACAGACTGAGATGCTAGCCATTCAAAAGGCTTTGGAACATGCTCTTGCTGAACACCGTCAACATGTTATCATCCATACAGATTCGAGAACCGCCATTGACACCTTGCAACAGGAACACATATGTGATAACATCCATCTGATCACAAATGTCTTGTCATTCATGCACACACTCAAACGACAAGGCCTACGGGTGCTTCTCAACTGGGTGCCAAGTCATGTGGGACTATTAGGTAATGACATTGCAGACGAAGCTGCAAAACTTGCTACTAAGAGGAGGAATGTAGACATTTACATACCACAGAGTCTCTCCCAGATGAAGAAAGTGATTCGAAACAGAGCAATGCGAAAGATGTACAGTGACCACAACACAGCAGTTGCAACATCAGGATCTGCGGGTTGGTACAAGAATTCAACCAACTACGAACCACTTAGTTTGATGAACGGGGGCAGTAGAACAACAGAAGTGCACTTACATCGCATCAGGCTTGGATACCCATGTGCATGGGAAATAGGCTTACGGGTTCCGGAAGGTGAGAGGAAATGTCAACACTGTGGAGAAATGCCCGACAGACCACTGGAACATTATCTAACACAGTGCACAGTTACAAACCCGTTAAGATTTCACCTTCGATTCAACAGAGCAGAGGAAGTTGTTAAAAACATATGGCAAAATCTTACTGAAGCGACCATACGAGTCATACATGCTCATCCTCCGCCCAGGTAAAACAGAACCAAGCATCACTTAGTGGGCCAGCCAGAGGCTTAGGGCCCGCGCAGGATTATCCCTGCTAAAAAGAAAAAAAAAAATGAATTTTCACAGATTTCGATTTATTTTCATTTTGATTTAATTATTTAGTATAACTTTGTGTTGGAATTGAACTGTGTTGTTTACCATTCCATTCATTTCATGAGTATAAGTATAGATGCTACATCTGTGACCGGTAAAAATCATTTTTTTTTAAACAGCACCGTCTGTTGCATGTAAGATCAAGACACGGTCTTATATGCAGCAAAATATGTTACGATTCCATTTCAATGTTTCCGATATCAATGATAAATTTTATTTTCAAAGATTTCAATTTATTTTCATTTTAATTTAATTATTTTGTGTGATATTGCATTAAAATTGAGCTTTTCTTTACCATATATTTCATTTTTGCAAGTATAGTTTTTTATATTTTTCTATTGGTTTTCATTTTGTTTGTTTTTTAACTGTTTTTTCTTATATTTCAGTGATGGGAACATCAGATCATTTGAGAATGCATCAGACGAGGGAGTGGGTAAGGGTGGGGAGGATGAAGGGATCGGGGAGGGGGTAATGGTGGAAAGGACGAGGGGATGAGGGAATTATGAATGGTGGGGACGATGGGACAGGGAAATGGAGAATGGTGGGGAAGACACGGGAACAGGTGAATAGGTAATGGATGGACGAGGGAATGCTGGAGTGGGGAATGGTAAGGAGGACGAGGGGACGGTGGAGTGGGGGATGGTGGGGAAGACAAAGGTATAGGAGGGGGAGGAATGGTGGGGAGGACAAGAGGGAACGGGACTTTGGAATGTTTGGGAGGACGATGAGACGGGGGAATGGTGAGGAGGACTGGGAGACAGGGGAAGGTTGCTGTGGCTCAGCAACGCACATGCTTTGCTGCTCCACAGCAACGTGTGGCCGGGTACAGCTAATATATATATATTATATATGTATATTATATATATAAATATATACCTATATAAATGGAAATGTTCGTTTGTTCAAAATACCTAATCTCCGAAAGTTCTCCACCGATTGCTTTGAAATTTTCACACAATGTTCCATTCGCGTCCGAGCAGGTTTTTATATACATATTTTATTGATGTCACATCTGTGACGAGAAAAAACATGCTTTTTTTGAAAAACTGTATTTTTTCATGTGTTTTTCATGGGAGGGAAATCTTCAAAGCCTCTTTACCGATTGCTTTGAAATTTTGACACAACGTTGCATTCGATTAGGCGCATGTTTTTATATACCTCCTAAATGCATGCCACATCTGTGACAGAAAAATCGTGCTTTTTTTTTTAATAACAGAGCCATCTGTTGGACGTAAGAGCAACACGCACTGAAATCTTCGAAAGTTCTTCACCAATTACTTTGAAAATTTTACAGAACGTTGCATTTGAATAGGCGCGCCTTTTTATATAACTATTATATAGATGCCACCCCTGTGACAGGTAAGTAAGTAAGTAATTATCAAAAGAAAGCACCAAACCGGGAAGGCTATGTAGCACCATCAAATGTGCGGAATAATCAGAGGGCGCTAAATATCACCAAGGATGCCAATATGAGAACAAAAATGCATAAGGCGAATGATATCAAAAGTATCCGAGTCACCAAGAATTCTATTGAGGGACAGGTGACCGCGAGGGGCGGTCGGAAAGCAAGACACACGCTGGTCCTGGAAGTCAGGACATTCAAGAAGGACATGCACGACCTTAAGAGGGACAATGCAGTTAGGACAATAAGGAGCAGGGCGGCACTCCATCAAGTGACCGTGGGTTAAGCAAGTATGGCTAAGACGCAACCTCGCCAGAGCTGTTTCCCATCACCGGTTACGGTGGTAGGAGGACGGCCACGAGGAAACACAACATTTAAGAGTACATAGTTTGTTACGAGTAACAGACGACCAAGAAGCCTGCCAACGGGTAAGGATGGAGGAATGGATAACTGGGTAAAAGTCGGAATATGGAATACCTTTACGAGAGATGGGACAAGAGCGGACAGCTTCCTTGGCGGCAGCATCCACACGCTCATTTAAAGACACACCAATATGGCTGGGAACCTAACAAAACTCAACCGACTTAAAACTTAAATTTACTGTGAACAAGAAACAGCCAATGCTGGATCTCAACAACTACTGGATGAACTGGTTTAAAGGACCCGAGAGCCACGAGGGCACTACGAGAGTCAACAACAACTGCAAAGGAAGACTGACAACGATAAAGCAGGAGACAAAGAGCATAGAGAATAACATAAAGCTCCGCTGTGAAGATGCTAGTCTCCGGAGGTAAACGACACATATAGGTGCGATCAGGAAAAACAACAGAGTAGCCAACACCGTCCGCAGACTTAGACCCATCGGTGAAGACAGAAACGGTGCGGGAGTGAGAAGAAAAGTGCTCAAAGAAAAGGCGTTTTAGAACCGTAGGAGGGGTAAAAGCTTTAGTGATGTGGGTCAAGGATTTACAAAACTGCGGAAGGGGGACTCTCCACGGGGGCAAAAAAGGAACAACACGAGGAGAAACATTAGAAACACGAACGGAAAGAGAATCCTGTAAGCGAGATAACCGGACAGAAAGAGGGAGGTGGTGAAGAGGAACAGGAATCGCAGGAGGGGTAAAAGTTAAAGCACGACAGAGGCGAGAGGAAGGATGTTGTAAGGACCGCGCAAGATAGCGAAGACAGTCGCGATCACGGCGGTCCTGGAGAGACAGAAAGCCAGTGTCAACATACAAGCTAAGGACGGGAGTCGAACGAAAGGCACCAGAACTGAGGCGCAACCCAGTATGGTGCAAAGCATGAAGTCTGCGAAGAGTAGAAGGAGAAGCAAACGAGTAAGCAGGGCAACCATAATCGAGCTTAGACAGGACGAGAGAGGAATGTAAAGCAAGGAGAGTGCGCCTATCCGCTCCCCAAGAATTATGGGACAAGACCCGAAGGAGGGTAAGGGCCTTAGAGCACTCAACACGGAGGTAAGAGATATGGGGAAACCAAGACAAACGACTGTCAAGGAATAACCCCAAAAGCTTTGCTGAATCTTTGTACTTAATTTAAGGGGATGACCATAAAGTGACAAAGAGGGATGAAGAACTACCCGTTTCCGAGTAAAAGTCAATGCACAAGTCTTAGTAGTAGAGAACTTGAAGCCATGATCGGTGGCCCAAGATGACACGGCATCAATCGCAAATTAAAGCCGGCGCTGAAGGAGAGGCGAATCATCACCCTGACAGCAAAGGATAAGATCATCGACATAGAGAGCGGAGAAGATGCCTGAAGGAAGAGAGGAAAGAAGACCATTGAGGGCAACCAGAAAAAGAGTAGTGCTCAGAACACTACCCTGGAGCACACCTTCGTATTGCTGAAAAGAGGCAGAGAGAGCGGTACCAAGCCGCACCCGAAAGGAACGACGAGAGAGGAAGCTGCAGAGAAAGAGAGGGAGATGACCACGAAGGCCAAAAGAATGAAGCTGGGATAGAATATCACCAAGTGGTGTCGTAAGCCTTTTCTAGGTAAAAAAGGATGGCAACAACGGAGGTCTTCGCAGCAAAAGTAGTGCAAATATAGACCTCCAAGTTCACCAGGACATCTGTCGTGATGCGGCACTTGCAGAAACCAAATTGAGAAGGGGAGAGGAGGTGATGGTGTTCAGGAACCACAACAGACGAACGTTAACCATACGTTTAGAGAGTTTGCAGACACAACTTGTGAGGGCAATAGGGCGAAAGTCCTTAGGGGAAGTACCCAGAGACCCCGGTTTGCGAACAGGGAGGACAACGGCATCGAGCCAGTCCTCAGGGACTGACGACGACTCCCAGATCCGATTATACAGACTCAGTAAATACTGAGACGTGCACGGAGGGAGATGGCGAAGCATCTCATAATGAATGCCATTGGAGCCTGCCGCCGTAGAACCGCAGAGGGCCAGGACAGAACGAAGTTCAGAGAGAGAGAAGGGATCATTATAGGGAAGTCTATAACGAGTGCACAAATCTAAAGGACGAGACTCAAGGACAGGTTTACGAAGAAGTAAAGATTGGGGAAGATGAAGACCATTGCTAACAGAAGAAAAGTGGGAACCCAGTTCGGTAGCGACCTGCAACGGGTCCGCCACAAGAGTACCACGGAGGTGAAGGACCGGTGAAACATCGGGAACGAACTTACCCGCTATCTTGCGGATACACTTCCTGATCTGTGGCAGAGGAGTTTCGGACGTAATGGTGGAGACATAAGATGCCCAACATTCACGTTTAGCCGAACGGATGGCCCTACGGGCCACCGCACTCGCCTTCCGAAAGAATAGAAAAGAATCGGCCGTCTGCCGACGGCGGTGTTTCTTAAAGGCTGCAGGCTTACAGTGGACAGCCCGAGCACAGTCTGCATTCCACCAGGGAAAGCACTTCCGTGGACCCCGAGGGGAAGAGCGAGGAATAGAGCGGAGGGCTGCGTCGAAGACAGTGTCATGAAAAAGGAGAAGAGAGTGAGGGAGAGGTGAGAGAGAACAGTGCTGAGGGTAAAGAGGTCCCAGTCCGCTTTCGCAAACTGCCATCTAGGGAAGGAGAGGGGAGGGCGAAAAGAGTAAAAGGTAACAAGGATGGGGAAATGGTCACTGCCATGGAGGTCATCAAGAACCTGCCACATGAAATCTAAGTAAAGAGAAGACGAGCAAAGAGAAAGATCAAGACAGGAAAGGGTGCGAGTCCGAGAGTCCAACTGCGTGGGCTCACCAAAATTCAGAAGAGACAGGGAAGAAAAGAGGTTAAACGGCTCAAGAAGGCGACTCCGGGTGTTCGTCAGAACATCACCCCAAAGGGAATGACGACAATTGAAATCACCCAACAGGAGCACAGGCTTTGGCAAGGAGTCCAGTAAGTGTTTCAGATCAGGAAGAGAAAGTGGAACACTCGGGGGGGAGATAAATGGAACAAACAGTGTACAATTTCCCCACAAAGATACGAGCAGCAGAACAATGGAGAGGCGAAGGAAAAAGTAGGGGGACAAAGGGAACTTCAGAGCGAATCAAGATAGCAGAAGAGTTAGGAGCTCCAGCAACAGCTGGGGGCGGGGGGAAGAAAGGAATAGCCACGAAAGCGACCAGGACGAGCACCAAGCATCGGCTCCTGGAGACAGACACAAAGGGGCGAAAACTGTGAAATCAGAAGCTGGAATTCGAGGAAATTGGCGTAATAACCTCGAACGTTCCATTGAAGAACAGACATCGACGAGAAGAGAAAGAACAACAACAGAGAACAAGGAAGAAACAAAGGCATAAGAGCAACACAGCACGTTAAAGAAGATCAGGGTTGGGATCAGGGTCAGCAAAGTCAGGGTTAGGGGCATGGGTAAATTGAGCAAAGACGGAGGGAAGGAAGCGGGAGAACAGACCAGAGGTGGGCGGGCGGTGTCCGGAGGAGGAGGAGACAATGGAGAGGAGCAGTCAAGGACAGCAGCAGGAAAAGGGGGAGTAGAAAGAGGGGAGCGCACCTTACAGCAAGGGCAGCTACCGAGAGGAAAGTGGGGGCCAAAGAAACCTCCATAGCAGGAACAGGGGGCGTAACCACCGAAATGGGAGGGGAAGGAGCAATAGAGTCAGTAGTAGGGGCCGAGGAAGAGAGCGAAGCCTTCTTACCCGCCGGGTAGGAGGAAGGAGAAGAACCAGGCTTACGCTTCTGACTTAAAGAGACCGGTGTCCCAGCAACTACGTACCGGGCAACGGATTCCAGCGTCTCAACAGGAGAAGCTGAACGAGAGCACACACGACGGAATGTACTCCTGGACAGAGCACCTGACACCAGCAAGAATGACAGAGGGTGGAACGGTCCTACCATTAAAGGTAATCTTCACAACCCGAAGGGGCTGACGGCGACGACCACGATGGGGACGAGTAAACGTGTCCACCCGGAGGACAGAATGGCCCTGGGCATCGAGGATATGCCGCATATCATCGTGGCTGTCCTGCAGATTCCGAACACCGGTCGCAACATGGGGCGGGAGGAGAATAGTGCCAACACTGGCATTCAACTGAGTGTTCTTTGAGACCCAAACAGGGGTCTCGCCAAGGCAGGATAAGGCAGCCAAGCGGGAGGTTGCATCCTGAGAAGGAGCAGCAAAGATACGTGCACCAAGACGAGTCGGGTTGAAGGTAACAGAGGCATCAACGGAATCAACAAGATGTCGATGGAGGGAGAAATCGTCAGGAGGCGCAGAATCAAGAGGGAGGAGATCAAAGTATTTGGCCCACGAAGCGGGACCAAACAAGGCTTGATAGGCATCAGAACGGGAAGGAATCGAGCGAGTGCGGCCGTGTCGAGGACGGCGTTGAGAACCCCCAGAGAGAGAGGGGTTAAAAGGTGCAGTAGTTACAATTAGAGATGGAGCCGTGCCAGGGGACGAGGTAGTCACCACTGGGGGCTTGGGGCTCGACCCAACCACAGAGGAGGGAGGGGAGCCGAGGGGAGTTGTCAGAGAGGCCAAAGGAGGAGCAAGGTCAGCGCCCAATGCAGTGGAGGCTAAAGAGCCTGGCCCTCCAACACGGACCGACTCGGGGGCTTGGTCGCCCCACCCCACGAGCCTGAGAAGGTAAAGGAGGAACAGAACACAACATAGGTAGGAAACATAAACATTCATTCACGAATGTGCCCCCACACCCGCCATGGAGCCACAATTAGTGGCAGGACACCCAACAAGAAGCTATCGCCGATCATGCCGGGGCCTCCTAGAGGTGCGTCGTGAGTATACGCCCCACAAACGCCACCTTAAGAACCGTCAGTCCATCGAGATCGGGTTCAGTGACGAAAGGGGGATTGACAATAAAAAATTCCCCTCGCTCTCGACGTTGGGCACTACAGTTCTACGGGTGCAAGAGTATGCCTCCTCAAGCACCCGGGCGTCAAAACAGAAGTCCAGAGGAATAACCAAATCAAGCAAAAGGTCGGCAGGAAACGGCAAGCAGATAGGAGAAGAGGGGGGAGAAAAACGAAACAGAAGAAAGAGATAAAGTTGTTCAGCAAAATTTGAGAGGACAGCAGCAGGAGCACAAGGCTACAAAAGGACAGAGGACTGTCCCAAGGAGCATCACACTCCGGCAGCCGTCCACCAAGCCCACCTCACGGCATCAACGAGCTGAACGAGGAGGGAGCTGTGACAGGTAAAAACATTCGTTTTTGAAAAATAGGGCCGTCTGTTGCACATAGTAGCGACATGCACTCTCTACTAAATATGTCACAAATTCCATTTCAATGTTTCTGATTGCACTGAAAATTTATATTTTCATAGATTTCGATTTATCTTATTTTTTATTGACTTATTTTGTGTGACATTGTGTTGGAATTGAACTACGTTGTTTACCATACCTTTCATTTCGTAAGTGTAAGTATAGATGCCACACTTGTGAAAGGTAAAACTATGCTTTTCTTGAAAAACAGAGCCATCTGTTGCATGTAAGAGCAACACACATGCTATACTAAATTTGTTACAATTCCATTTAAATTTTTCTGATTGCACTGACGAATTGAATTTTCATTGATTTTGATTTATTTTTATTTTTATTTAATTATTTTGTATGAATTGCATTGGAATTGAGCTGTGTTGTTTACCATACCGTTCATTTCGAAAATATAGTTTATTTTGTTATTTTTTCATTTTTTCATTTCATTTTTTTTAACCGTTTTTCTTATATTTCAGTGATGGGAACATCAGATCACTTGATGTTTCCAATTTTCTGATGGCAATATCAGACCATTTTGGAAGGCATCGGACGAGGGAGTGGGGAATGGTGGGGATGACGAGGGGACGGAAGTGAGAGATGGTGGCGAGGACAAGGGGACAAAGGAGCGGGTAATGATGGGGAAGGACGAGGGTAAGGGGAGAGTTTGGGATGGTGGGGACGAGGGGATGGGGAATGGATGGGAGGAAAAGGGACAAGGGAGTGAGGCATGGTGGAAAGGAAGTGGGGATGGTGGAGTGGGAAATTTTTCTGAGGCCGAGTAGATGGGTGAGGGGGAATATTGGGGAGGACTGGGAAGGTTGCTGTGGCTCAGCAACGCAAATGCGTTGCGCAGCCGCAGCAACGCGTGGCCGGGTACAGCTAGTGTGTATATATATATATATACATATATATATATATATATATATATATATATATATATATATATATATATATATATATATATATATATATATATATATATATATATATATATATATATATACATATATATATATATATATATATATATATATATATATATATATATATATATATATATAAATGCGTTGCAATGCAACGCATTTGCGTTGCTCAGCCGCATTGGAGCGGAGTCTTGCATTGGAGCGGAGTCTTTAGGTGGGTTGAATATAGTTGTGCATTAATTGGCTGTTGATTGCTGGTGTTGACTTTTTAATGTGTAGTGCCTCGCCAACGTCAAGCCGCCTGCTATCGCTGTATCTATCGATGATTTCTGTGTTGTTTACTAGGATTTCTCTGGCGATGGTTTGGTTGTGGGAAGAGATTATATGTTCCTTAATGGAGCCCTGTTGCATATGCATCGTTAAACGCCTAGAAAGAGATGTTGTTGTCTTGCCTATATACTGGGTTTTTTGGAGCTTACAGTCCCCAAGAGAGCATTTGAAGGCATAGACGATGTTGGTCTCTTTTAAAGCGTTCTGCTTTGTGTCTGGAGAGTTTCTCATGAGTAGGCTGGCCGTTTTTCTGGTTTTATAGTAAATCGTCAGTTGTATCCTTTGATTTTTGTCTGTAGGGATAACGTTTCTATTAACAATATCTTTCAGGACCCTTTCCTCCGTTTTATGAGCTGTGGAAAAGAAGTTCCTGTAAAATAGTCTAATAGGGGGTATAGGTGTTGTGTTAGTTGTCTCTTCAGAGGTTGCATGGCGTTTCACTTTCCTTCTTATGATGTCTTCGACGAAACCATTGCAGAAGCCGTTGTTGACTAGGACCTGCCTTACCCTACAGAGTTCTTCGTCGACTTGCTTCCATTCTGAGCTGTGGCTGAGAGCACGGTCGACATATGCGTTAACAATACTCCTCTTTTACCTGTCTGGGCAGTCGCTGTTGGCATTTAGGCACATTCCTATGTTCGTTTCCTTAGTGTAGACTGCAGTGTGGAAACCTCCGCTCTTTTCCATGACTGTTACATGTAGAAAGGGCAGCTTCCCATCCTTTTCCATCTCGTAAGTGAAACGCAGCACGGAACTCTGCTCAAACGCCTCCTTCAGCTCCTGCAGATGTCTGACATCAGGTACCTGTGTAAAAATGTCGTCAACATACCTGCAGTATATGGCCGGTTTCAAGTTCATGTCGACTAAGACTTTTTGCTCGATGGTACCCATGTAGAAGTTTGCAAACAGGACACCTAGGGGAGAACCCATGGCGACCCCATCTACTTGCTTATACATGTGCCCATCCGGGCTCAAGAAGGGTGCCTCTTTAGTACAAGCTTGGAGTAGTTTCCTTAGAATATTTTCTGGTATGTCAAGAGGAGTACAGGCTGGATCACGATACACTCTGTCGGCTATCATCTCGATTGTCTCGTCCACAGGTACGTTGGTGAACAGTGATTCTACGTCCAACGAGGCTCTTATCCCTGTGGCCCAAAGATACCTTACAAGCAGAACTTATTGCGGAAGGAGGAAAGAATCGAGGCAATTACTGAAGCACCATACTGTCCCCCGAGCTCAAAGCGGCAGCTAAAAGCCTTCGTGAGAACAAGGAGATAGTTGTCAGGAGAGGCGACAAGTCGCCAATATACGTCATTCTTAAAAAAGACGAATATCTGGCGAAAATGAACCTCATACTCTCTGACCAAACTAAATTCCAAAGGGTAACGAAGGACACTACAGCCGAATTGAAAGCAAAGGTCAACAAACTGATCGAAACTGTGAATGCCAAGAAATCCGGACTCCACCTGCCAAAGATTATTGGGGAATATAAACCTGGATATGCGTATGGAAATGTCAAGACACACAAGCCTGGAAACCCACTTCAGCCAATCATTAGCCAGATACCCACACCCACGTACAGACTGGCGAAGCGACTCAACGGCCTGCTGACTCCTTATGTCCCTTGCGCCTTCAGCCTGAAGTCTCCAAAGGATTTTGTTGACTTACTGAGGGGAACACGGGCCACAGGGATAAGAGCCTCGTTGGACGTAGAATCACTGTTCACCAACGTACCTGTGGAAGAGACAATCGGGATGATAGCCGACAGAGTGTATCGTGATCCAGCCTGTACTCCTCTTGACATACCAGAAAATATTCTAAGGAAACTACTCCAAGCTTGTAGTAAAGAGGCACCCTTCTTGAGCCCGGATGGGCACATGTATAAGCAAGTAGATGGGGTCGCCATGGGTTCTCCCCTAGGTGTCCTGTTTGCAAACTTCTACATGGGTACCATCGAGCAAAAAGTCTTAATCGACATGAACTTGAAACCGGCCATATACTGCAGGTATGTTGACGACATTTTTACACTGGTACCTGATGTCAGACATCTGCAGGAGCTGAAGGAGGCATTTGAGCAGAGTTCCGTGCTGCATTTCACTTACGAGATGGAAAAGGATGGGAAGCTGCCCTTTCTAGATGCAACAGTCATGGAAAAGTGTGGAGGTTTCCACACTGCAGTCTACACTAAGGAAACGAACATAGGAATGTGCCTAAATGCCAACAGCGACTGTCCAGACAGGTAAAAGAGGAGTGTTGTTAACGCATATGTCGACCGTGCTCTCAGCCACAACTCAGAATGGAAGCAAGTCGACGAAGAACTCTGTAGGGTAAGGCAGGTCCTAGTCAACAACGGCTTCTCCAATGGTTTCGTCGAAGACATCATAAGAAGGAAAGTGAAACGCCATGCAACCTCTGAAGAGACAACTAACACAACACCTATACCCCCTATTAGACTATTTTACAGGAACTTCTTTTCCACAGCTCATAAAACGGAGGAAAGGGTCCTGAAAGATATTGTTAATAGAAACGTTATCCCTACAGACAAAAATCAGAGGATACAACTGACGATTTACTATAAAACCAGAAAAACGGCCAGCCTACTCATGAGAAACTCTCCAGACACAAAGCAGAATGCTTTAAAAGAGACCAACGTCGTCTATGCCTTCAAATGCCCTCTTGGGGACTGTAAGCTCCAAAAAACCCAGTATATAGGCAAGACAACAACATCTCTTTCTAGGCGTTTAACGCAACCCGTTCTCGCAAATTCGTAAAGTCAATATTGACTTATTAACTTCGTGCATAGGTGATATACTAAACATAATAGATACCCTTAAAAAGATTCATAGAAAACACCGACCTTACCTAACCTTGTTAGTATCTTAAGATAAGCATCTTATTGCTTCGTAATTACAATTATTACTTAACCTATACCTATTATAGGTTAGGTAATAATTGTAATTACGAAGCAATAAGATGCTTATCTTAACATACTAAGTAGGTTAGGTATGGTCGGTGTTTTCTATGAATCTTTTTAAGGGTATCTATTATGTTAAGTATGTCACCTATGCACATATTTAATAAGTCAATATTGACTTATTAAATTTGCGAGAACGGGTTGTTTAACGATGCATAAGCAACAGGGCTCCATTAAGGAACATATAATCTCTTCCCACAACCAAACCATCGCCAGTGAAATCCTAGTAAACAACACAGAAATCATCGATAGATACAGCGATAGCAGGCGGCTTGACGTTTGCGAGGCACTACACATTAAAAAGTCAACACCAGCAATCAACAGCCAATTAATGCACAACTATATTCTACCCACCTCAAGACTCCGCTCCAATATAGAAGCATCAAGAAATATGGACGAATAGGCTTTCTACAATCACTTCCATTCAATACCCATTGTTTCGTGTTCTGTCTTGTGTTGATGAAATTAATACCCTATTAATACCAACTCACCCCATCCACCTCACTCAAATGTAGATATAAACAAATCGGAGATGTGTAAGTTCTATTCAGTTGTGTATGTGTAAACTAAAGTCTTTGAAAATGTAATAAGATTTACGAAACGCGCTCAAGTGTCGCGTCAGACTAGAAATAAAAATGAATTTTGGAGAATTGATTTTTGAATTACCACCAACAGTGAAAAGAAATGTACGAAAGATCGAGAAAATTCGTGTTATATATAACACGAATTTTATATTATATATATATTATATATATATATATATATATGTATATATATATATATATATATATATATATATATATATATATATATATATACATATACATATATATATATATATATATATATATATATATATATATATATATATATATATATATATATATATATATATATATATATATATATATATATATATATATATATATATATATATATATGTCGTACCTAGTAGCCAGAACGCACTTCTCAGCCTACTATGCAAGGCCCGATTTGCCTAATAAGCCAAGTTTTCATGAATTAATGTTTTTTCGACTACCTAACCTACCTAACCTAACCTAACTTTTTCGGCTACCTAACCCAACCTAACCTATAAAGATAGGTTAGGTTAGGTTAGGTAGGGTTGGTTAGGTTCAGTCATATATCTACGTCAATTTTAACTCCAATAAAAAAAAATTTACCTCATACATAATGAAATGGTTAGCTTTATCATTTCTTAAGAAAAAAATTAGAGAATATATATATTAATTCAGGAAAACTTGGCTTATTAGGCAAATCGGGCCTTGCATAGTAGGCCGAGAAGTGCGTTCTGGCTACTAGGTACGACATATATATATATATATATATATATATATATATATATATATATATATATATATATATATGTCGTACCTAGTAGCCAGAACGCACTTCTCTGCTGAGAGCACGGTCGACGTATGCGTTAACAACACTCCTCTTGTACCTGTCAGGGCAGTCGCTGTTGGCATTTAGGCACATTCCTATGTTAATGTGCCTAAATGCCAACAGCGACTGCCCTGACAGGTACAAGAGGAGTGTTGTTAACGCATACGTCGACCGTGCTCTCAGCCACAGCTCAGAATGGAAGCAAGTCGACGAAGAACTCTGTAGGGTAAGGCAGGTTCTAGTCAATAACGGCTTCTCCAATGGTTTCATCGAAGACATCATAAGAAGGAAAGTGAAAAGCCATGCAACCTCCGAAGAGACAACTAACACAACACCTATACCCCCTATTAGACTATTTTACAGGAACTTCTTTTCCACAGCTCATAAAACAGAGGAAAGGGTCCTGAAAGATATTGTTAATAGAAACGTTATCCCTACAGACAAAAATCAGAGGATACAACTGACGATTTACTATAAAACCAGAAAAACGGCCAGCCTACTCATGAGAAACTCTCCAGACACGAAACAGAACGCTTTAAAAGAGACTAACGTCGTCTATGCCTTCAAATGCCCACTTGGGGACTGTAAGCTCCAAAAAACCCAGTATATAGGCAAGACAACAACATCTCTTTCTAGGCGTTTAACGATGCATAAACAACAGGGCTCCATTAAGGAACATATAATCTCTTCCCATAACCAAACCATCGCCAGAGAAATCCTAGTAAACAACACAGAAATCATCGATAGATACAGCGATAGCAGGCGGCTTGACGTTTGCGAGGCACTACACATCAAGAAGTCAACACCAGCAATCAACAGCCAATTATTGCACAACTATATTCTACCCACCTCAAGACTCCGCTCCAATATAGAAGCATCAAGAAATATGGACCAATAGGCTTTCTACAAACACTTCTATTCAATATCCATTGTTTCGTGTTCTGTCTTGTGTTGATACTTTTAATACCCTATTAATATCCTCTAATGCCACATCATCCTTCCCACCTCACTCAAATGTAATGCCACATCACCCTTCCCACCTCACTCAAATGTAGATATATATATATATATATATATATATGTCGTACCTAATAGCCAGAACGCACTTCTCAGCCTACTATTCAAGGCCCGATTTGCCTAATAAGCCAAGTTTTCACGAATTAATGTTTTTTCGTCTACCTAACCTACCTAACCTAACCTAACCTAGCTTTTTTTGGCTACCTAACCTAACCTTACCTATAAATATAGGTTAGGTTAGGTTAGGTAGGGTTGGTTAGGTTCGGTCATATATCTACGTTAATTTTAACTCCAATAACATAAAATTGACCTCATACATAGAGAAAAGGGTTGCTTTATCATTTCATAAGAAAAAAAATATAGTAAATATATTAATTCAGGAAAACTTGGCTTATTAGGCAAATCGGGCCTTGAATAGTAGGCTGAGAAGTGAGTTCTGGCTACTAGGTACGACATATATATATATATATATATATATGTATATATATATATATATATATATATATATATATATATATATATATATATATATATATATATATATATAAATAGGGGTACCACCACTGGTTTAATTAAAGGGACCCACATCCTCGAAGAAGAAAATAAATAGTGTTCAGAGAAGACCTTGTGGATTCTCACTGAATACTTTAATCTTTTCCTCTCCTACCACCCCTATTATTTTTTTTATTTTTTTTTATATGATTTTATTGCAATTCTACAGTTTACAGAAAACACATATTTATACAACAATATACCAATCAGTGTTCGAAGACCTCGTCCAGCTCCTCGGGGGTCGGGTGCGTACCCAAGATACAGCATGCATTTCCCCTCTGAACAGCGACACTGAGGCGCTGAAACATAAAACTGGCCGCTCTTGGGTCTCTAGTCTTCCCAATGAGTTCCTCGCCCAGCTCCTTCAGGAACTTAAGTGCACATTTACCCCAGGCGCCCAGAGTCTCAGATCCTATTGGCACGAACCTGTAACAACGTTCTAGGTCCCTGTACTTGTTAGTTTTCTGGGTCTCCCTGAAGGTGGCCGCCCCGCCTCCCTCAGCTGCGCTGTAAGGTAGATAGGTATCAGCCAATGTGGATGCACACGTGTAGTCCCACACGACCTGTTTACCTTCCCTCCACGGCTGCAGGGTGACTCCATCTGGGCGTTTTTGGCTGTTGTCAGGTCTGCACAACTGAGGTTCCCTTTGTGCTGGGCATCCAGCTGAAGCCAAACTTCTCTTGATGATGTCATTGATCTTTCCCTGTGTCTTACGACAGATGAGACCATGGCTGCCGTATTGGTCTGCCCGTGCACGGCCGCAAATACACCGGTGCTCGGTGGAGATAGGGGCGGCAAGGCGCAGAGCAACACCAATACTTAGGGTCCGATGGTCCAGGCGGGTGCCCAAGGCGGAATTAGGGACTGCCAACAGGAAGTCCCCGGCATGGGGCGCTTGCACAGCTAGAAGACGCGCTTTGTCCTTCCTGGAAGCTGCCTCCAGCAATGATGTGGCGATGTTCTCCACTATGGGGCTATCCCATTTGGACTGTTTGCAGTCATTTGGAAAAGTCGGTCGAGGATGAGAGTTGACGAGAGTGTCCCACTGACCAGCTCCTTCCGCGAATTTGGGATCATGAATCCCATTGGAGTCTCTTAGGTGTTCCGGTAGTATTTCCTTAACTAATTCACCTGTTGCACTGGTCGAAGATAAGAATGCTGGCAATGCTAACTGTGTCGCCTTGCGAATACCTATTCCCCCGAGTCTAACTGGGAGCGTTGCTTGGTCCCATTGGTCATCTTGCAGGGAGAGGTTTAACACTTTCACGGTTATTGACCTTAGGAGTGTGTCATATTCTGTTAATTTTGGGCTGTCGAAGGAGGGAGCACACCTTAGGAAATAGGTCAGTCTGGGCAAAGCCAGGCACCTTGTGAGAAGGTACAAAGCATCGTGGGCGTCCAAAGCCCCTATTCTTCCCTCCATCCTCCTCAGGTCGTTCAGCTTTTCTTCGAGGACTACCTCAATGGCGCTCGAGCCCAGAGGTGCCCCTAGCAGCACACTGTCGGTGGGAGCGATCACTTGGGCTCCTGGCAATATGGTTCGCACTGCATCTATGGTTGGTTGGCTAGATGAGATGATTTCACACTTTAATGGGTTTAGGGTGAGTCCTAACTCCTCTCCCTTAGATTTCACCAGCTGTAGATCTTCTAGCAGGGACTCCTGTGTCCCTGCCAGGGTGCCATCGTCCAGGAACCAGATGTTGAGTTCGCTGGTCAACCTGCTTGTGACCTCTTTAACAGCCATGCAAAAAAGAAAAGGGGCAAGTGGGTCTCCCTGCTGGACACCTTCTGCAGAAACAATTTCATGTTCCCCAAACAGCAGCGTCGATTCCCTACTGTACCCTGCTGAGACGAAGGGGAGTAGAGAAGGAAAGCTTGTTCGAACTGCTTCCAGTACCACATCTCTTCTCTAATTTTTTTCTAATATAATGATAGAGCTACCCATTTCATTATTTATGAGGTCAATTTTTTTTTATTGGAGTTAAAATTAACGTAAATATATGACCGAACCTAACCAACCCTACCTAACCTATCTTTATAGATTAGGTTAGGTTAGGTAGCCGAAAAGTTAGGTTAGGTAGGTTAGGTAGTCGAAAAACAATTAATTCAGGAAAATTTGGCTTATTAGGCAAATTGGGCCTTGCATAGTAGGCTGAGAAGTGCGTTCTGGCTACTAGGTACGACATATATATATATATATATATATATATATATATATATATATATATATATATATATATATATATATATATATATATATATATATATATATATATATATATATATATATATATATATATATATATATATATATTTATATATATATATATATATATATATATATATATATATATATATATATATATATATATTTATATATATATATATATATATATATATATATATATTTTATTTTATTATAATATTTATTGTTCGTGATCACACATACAGCATCAACAGACGGGGGTGTGAGGGTGTACCGGCGGTGTCTGTACTGCAACAACGGGGACCCGGACGTCCAACTTCTCCACAACTTGAACGTCTACTCACCCGACCTTCCTTGGGACGACCTCTTCCAAGGTAAACTATCAATGCTAGTTTTGAACAGTACCTCCTTGTTTTGAACAGGGAGGTACTGTTCAAAACCTTCGTTTAATTAATCAATTTATTGCGCTTTTATGGTTACGAAATCTCCAGACTGACCGTCAAAACAGCTGCGGTCGAAAAATATCACATGAGTATCCTCTAGCATCATGTAATTTACATCGCATACCTGTGACAACCCCACGTCTAATAAACCAGTCTAACCTTTTAATTAGCTCTAGTTTAAAGGTAGGTTTGAAAAGCTTTCGGACAAGTCAATTGACTCTTAGAAAGCACCTTTAAAAAAAATTATGCTCAAAATTAACAATTCAGTAGGAATAACTATTAACCCCTCAGTAAATTGTCTTTCTCTCCTTATAAAATGTTCAGCGTTCCTGTACACACTTCACCCTCGTACAAACAGCAGGAACTGATAACCTGAGTGTGAGTTAATTACCAGGTCGTGTTCTGAGGTCATTATTGGAATCTTAGTAGCTTATGTAGATGATGAGTCATAATAATGTGGCTGAAAAATGTTGACCAAACCACACACTAGAAATTGAAGAGACGACGACGTTTCGGTCCGTCCTGGACAAATATCAAGTCGATTGTGATGAGACGAGGGAGGTAAGTGCATTAAGTAGGCAAGAGAGAGGTGAGGAGATCTCTTAAATCTTAGAGGACGATAAGAGAGCAAGGAAAAAGCTACAGAAGGAAAGAAAAAAAAAGAAAGAAAGATAAAAGGAAGAGTAGGCTTATGTTAGGTCAGTCCTCTTGGCATAAAACTCGTCTTTCGACAAACTAACAAACACTCATCGTAGCAATCTAGTTCACACTGCTCCTCCTGCTTCTAATGCTGATGGTGTCTACTCTATTTCCTGTTCGTCTTGTCATCTCCAATACTTTGGTGAAACTGGCCGTACACTAAATGACAGACTTAAGGAACACAAAAGAAGTGTTAAGTCTGCAGACACAAACTATACTCACTTCTGTCATGTAATGGATTCTGATCATCCTATTGATTAGTCTTCCTCTAAAATAATCTTTTCTGCCTCTACTCTATACGCACTCCTTCTTGTCGAATCGGCTCTGATATACAACCTACCCAACATGAGCCTGAGTCCTGGCTTTGTTGCTGTTGACTCTTCCCTTTCTCAGTATATACTCAAATGTTCTAAACCTTCTAACAAACGTAACCTACCGTAAGGCTACCCCTTCCGTTTAACTTTATTTATCTTTAAGTTGTTTTGTCTTACGACCCCTTTCTTATTCCTGTTATTACACTCTTTATTACACCATTCCTTCCGTAACTTTTGCCTTACTCTTATCGTCTTCTAAGATTTCCATCTCCTCACCTTTCTCTAACCTACTTAATGCACTTGCCCCCTTTGTCTCCTCACTGTCGACTTGATATTTTTTTTTTTTTTGTAGGGATATTCCTGCGTAGGCCCCAAGGCTCTGGCTGGCCCACTAAGTGTTGCTTGTTTCTGTTTTACGTGGATGGAGTATTAGTATTTATGGCTCGCATGGTCGCTTCAGTAAGATTCTGTCCGATATGTTTAACCTCTTCTAATCTATTGAATCTAAGTTTAAATCTTAATGAGTGTGTAACTGTGCACTGTGTTAAATAATGTTCCAGTGGTCTGTCGGGCATTTCTCCACAGTGCTAACATTTCCTCTCATCTTCCGGAACCTGAAAGCCTATTTCCCATGCACATGGGGATCCAAGCCTGATGCGATTTAAGTGAACTTCTGTTGTTCTACTGCTCCCTTTCATCAAACTAAGTGGTTCGTAGTTGGTTGAATTCTTGTACCAACCCTCAGATCCTGATGCAACAAATGTTGTCCAGGACGGACCGAAAACTTTTCTCTCCAATTTCCAGTGTGTGGTTTTGTCAACTTAATAGGTCATGTTCTGAAGTTAATAGGTCATGTTCTAAGGTTAGTGGGTCGTGTTCTGAAGTTAGTAGGTCGTGTTCTGAGGTTAGTAGGTCGTGTTTTGAGGTTAGTGGGTCGTGTTCTGAGGTTAGTAGGACGTGTTCTGAGGTTAGTGGGTCGTGTTCTGAGGTTAGTGGGTCGTGTTCTGATGTTAGTGGGTCGTGTTCTGACGTTAGTAGGTCGTGTTCTGACGTTAGTAGGACGTGTTCTGAGGTTAGTGGGTCGTGTTCTGATGTTAATTGGTGGTGTTCTGAGGTTAGTAGGTCGTGTTCTGATGTTAATGGGTCGTGTTCTGATGTTAATGGGTCGTGTTCTGAGGTTAGTGGATCGTGTTCTGATGTTAATGGGTCGAGTTCTGATGTTAGTGGGTCGTGTTTTGAGGTTAGTGGGTCGTGTTCTGAGGTTAGTGGGTCGTGTTCTGATGTTAGTGGGTCGTGTTCTGACGTTAGTAGGTCGTGTTCTGAGGTTAGTGGATCGTGTTCTGATGTTAATGGGTCGAGTTCTGATGTTATGTTAGTGGGTCTTGTTCTGAGGTTAGTAGGTCGTGTTCTGAGGTTAGTGGGTCGTGTTCAGAGGTTAGTTGGTAGTGTTCTGATGTTAGTGGGTCGTGTTCTGAGTTTAGTGGATAGTGTTCTGATGTTAGTGGGTTGAGTTCTGATATAGAGGGTCGTCTTCTGAGGTTAGTGGGTCGTGTTCTGATGTTACTGGGTCGTGTTCTGAGGTTAGTGGGTCGTGATTTGATGTTAGTGGGTCGTGTTCTGATATAGTAGATCGTGTTCTGAGGTTAGTTGATCGTGTTCTGAGGTTCGTGGGTAGTGTTTTGATGTTATTGGGTTGAGTTCTGAGGTTACTGGGTCGTGTACTGATGTTAGTGGGTTGAGTTCTGATATAGAGGGTCGTCTTCTGAGGTTAGTGGGTCGTGTTCTGATGTTACTGGGTCGTGATTTGATGTTGGTGGGTCGTGTTCTGATATAGTGGTTCGTGTTCTGAGGTTAGTTGGTCGTGTTCTGAGGTTAGTGGGTAGTGTTCTGATGTTAGTGGATCAAGTTCTGAGGTTAGTGGATAGTGTTCTGATGTTATTGGGTCGACTTCTGAGGTTAGTGGGTGGTGTTTTGATGTTAGTGGGTCGTGTTCTGAGGCTAGTGGGTCGTGTTTTGATGTTAGTAGGTCGTGTTCTGATATAGTAGGGCGTGTTCTGAGGTTAGTTGGTCGTGTTCTAAGGTTAGTGGGTCGTGTTTTGATGTTAGTGGGTCGTGTTCTGATATGGTGGGTCGTATTCTGAGGTTAGTGGGTCGTGTTCTGATAAAGTTGGTCGTGTTCTGAGGTTAGTGGGTCGTTGTCTGAGGTTAGTGGGTCGTGTTCTAATGATAGTGGATCGTGTTCTGATATAGTTGGTCGTGTTCTGAAGTTAGTGGACCGTGTTCTCAGGTTAATAGGTCGTGTTCTGAGGTTAGTGTGTCGTGTTCTGATAGTGGGTCGTGTTCTGAGGTTAGTGGGTCGTGTTCTGATAGAGTGGTGGTGTTCTGATGTTAGTGGGTCGAGTTCTGAGGTTAGTGGGTCGTATTATGATGTTAATGGGTCGTGTTCTGATGTTAGTGGATCGTGTTCTGATGTTAGTGGGTCGTGTTCTGAGGTTAGTGGGTCGTTTTCTTAGGTTAATAGGTTGTGTTCTGTTGTTAGTGGATCGTGTTCTGATGTTAGTGGATCGTGTTTTGATGTTAGTGGGTCATTTTCCGATATAGTGGGTTGTGTTCTGATGTTAGTGGGTCGTGTTCTGAGGTTAGTGGGTCGTGTTCTGATGTTAGTCGGTCGTGATCTGATGTTAGTATGTCGTGTTCTAATGTAGTGGGTCGTGTTCTGAGGATAGTGGATAATGTTCTGGTGTTAGTGGGTCGTGTTCTGATATAGCGAGTCGTGTTCTGAGGTTAGTGATTCGTGTTCTGATATGGTGGGTCGTGTTCTGATATAGTGGGTCGTGTTCTGAGGTTAGTGGGTCGTGTTCTGAGGTAATTGGGTCGTGTTCTGATATAAATGTTCGTGTTCTGATATAAATGGTCGTGTTCTGATACAGTGGGTCGTGTTCTGATGTTAGTGGGTCGTGTTCATATGTTAGTGGGTCGCGTTCTGATGTTAATGGGTCGTTTTTTGATGTATGTTTGGGTCGTGTTCTGATGTATATGTGGGTCGTGTTCTGATGTTATTGGGTCGTGTTCGAATGTTAGTGGGTCGTGTTCAGATATATTGGTTCGTGTTCTGAGGCTAGTGGGTCGTGTTCTGATATAGTGGGTCGTGTTCTGATATAGTGGGTCGTGCTCTTAGGTTAGTGGGTCGTGTTTTGATACAGTGGGTCGTGTTCTGATATAGTGGGTCGTGTTCTAAGGTTAGTGGGTCGAGTTCTGAGGTTAGTGGGTAGTGTTTTGATGTTAGTGGGTCGAGTTCTGCGGTTAGTGGGTCGTGTTTTGATGTTAGTAGATCGTGTTCTGATATAGTAGGGCGTGATCCGAGGTTAGTTGGTCGTGTTCTAATGTTAGTGTATCGTGTTCTGATGCTAGTGGGTCTTGTTCTGAGGTTAGTGGGTCGTCTTCTGAGGTTAGTGGGTCGTGTTTTGAGGTTAGTGGGTCGTGTTTTAATGTTAGTGGGTCAATTTCCGATATAGTGTGTTGTGTTCTGATGTTAGTGGGTCGGGTTCTGAGGTTAGTGGGTCGTGTTTTGATGTTAGTGGGTCGTGTTCTGAGGTTAGTGGGTCGTGTTTTGATGTTAGTGGGTCGTGTTCTGATATAGTGGGTTGTGTTCTGAGGTTAGTGGGTCGTGTTCTGATATAGTTGGTCGTGTTCAAAGGTTAGTGGATCGTGTTCTGAGGTTAATGGGTCGTGTTGTGAGGTTAGTGTGTCGTGTTCTGATAGTGGGTCGTGTTCTGAGGTTAGTGGGTCGTGTTCTGATAGTGTGGTGGTGTTCTGATGTTAGTGGGCCGAATTCTGAGGTTAGTGGGTCGTATTCTGATGTTAATGGGTCGTGTACTGATGTTAGTGGGTCGTGTTCGGATATATTAGTTCGTGTTCTGATGTTAGTGTGTCGTGTTGTGAGGTTAGTGGGTCGTGTTTTGATGATAGTGTGTCGTGTTCTGATATTAGTGTGTCGTGTTCTGAGCTTAGTGAGTCATGTTCTAATGTTAGTGTATCGTGTTCGGAGGACATTGGGTCGTCTTCTGAGGTTAAACGGTCGTTTTCTGATATAGTGGATAGTGTTCTGATGTTAGTGGGTCGTATTCTGAGATTAGTGGGTCGTTTTCTTAAGTTAGTAGTTTGTGTTCTGTTGTTAGTGGATCGTGTTCTGATGTTAGTGGGTCGTGTTTTGATGTTAGTGAGTAATTTTCCGATATAGTGGGTTGTGTTCTGATGTTTGTGGGTCGTGTTCTGAGTTTAGTGAGTAATTTTCCGATATAGTGGGTTGTGCAGGCGATGAGTCACAATAACGTGGCTGAAGTATGTTGACCAGACCACACACTAGAAATTGAAGGGACGACGACGTTTCGGTCCGTCCTGGACCATTCTCAAGTCGATTGAGAATGGGTCGTCGTCCCTTCAATTTCTAGTGTGTGGCCTGGTCAACATAGTGGGTTGTGTTCTGATGTTAGTGGGTCGTGTTCTGAGGTTAATGGGTCGTGATCTGATGTTAGTATGTCGTGTTCTGAGGTTAGTAGGTCGTGTTCTGAGGTTAGTGGTTCGTGTTCTGATATGATGGGTCGTGTTCTGATGTAGTAGGTCGTGTTCAGAGGTTAGTGGGTCGTGTTCTGAGGAAAGTGGGTCGTGTTCTGATATAAATGGTCGTGTTCTAATATAAATGGTCGTGTTCTGATACAGTGGGTCGTGTTCTGATGTTAGTGGGTCGTGTTCATATGTTAGTGGGTCGCATTCTGATGTTAGTGGGTCGTTTTCTGATGTATGTGTGGGTCGTATTCTGATGTATGTGTGGGTCGTGTTTTGATGTTATTGGGTCGTGTTCTAATGTTAGTGGGGCGTGTTCTGATGTTAGTGGTTCGTGTTCTGATATATTGGTTCGTGTTCTGAGGCTAGTGGGTCGTGTTCTGATATAGTGGGTCGTGTTCTGACGTTAATAGGTCGTGTTCTGAGGTTAATAAGTCGTGTTCTGAGGGTAATAGGTCGTGTTCTGAGGTTAGTGGGTCGTGCTCTCATGTTAGTGGCGTCGGGTTCTGATGTTAGTGGGTCGTGTTCTGGTATGGAGGGTTGTGTTCTGAGGTTATTGGGTCGTGTTATAATGTTTGTGGGTTGTGTTCTGGAATAGTGGGCGGTGTTCTGAGGTTAGTAAGTCGTGTTCTGATGTTAGTGGGTCGTGTTCTGATGTTAGTGGGTCGAGTTCTGAGGTTAGTGGATAGTGTTCCGATGTTAGTGGGTCGACTTCTGAGGTTAGTGGGTCGTGTTCTGAGGTTAGTGGGTCGTGTTCTGAGGTTAGTGGATCGTGATCTGAGGTTAGTTGGTAGTGTTCTGATGAGAGTGGGTCGAGTTCTGAGGTTAGTGGGTAGTGTTTTGATGTTAGTGGGTCGAGTTCTGAGGTTAGTGGGTCGTGTTTTGATGTTAGTGGGTCGTGTTTTGATATAGTAGGTCGTGTTCTGAGGTTAGTGGGTCGTGTTCTGATATAGGTGGTTGTGTTCTGAGGTTAGTTGGTCGTGATCTGAGGTTAGTGGGTCGTGTTCTAATGATAGTGGGTCGTGTTCTGATATAGTTCGTCGCTTTCTCAAGTTAGTGGATCGTGTTCTGATATAGTTGTTGGTGTTCTGAGGTTAGTGGATCCTGTTCTGAGGTTATTGGGTCGTGTTCTGAGGTTAGTGTGTCGTGTTCTGATAGTGGGTCGTGTTCTGAGGTTAGTGGGTCGTGTTCTGATGTTAATGGGTCGTGTTCTGATGTTAATGGGTCGTGTTCTGATATAGTTGTTCGTGTTCTGATGTTAGTGTGTCGTGTTGTGAGGATAGTGGGTCGTGTTCTGATGATAGTGTGTCGTGTTCTAATATTAGTGTGTCGTGTTTTGAGGTTAGTGAGTCATGTTCTAATGTTAGTGTATCGTGTTCTGAGGACATTGGGTCGTGTTCTGAGGTTAAACGATCGTTTTCTGATATAGTGGATCGTGTTCTGATGTTAGTGGGTCGTGTTCAGAGGTTAGTGGGTCGCTTTCTTAGGTTAGTAGGTTGTGTTCTGATGTTAGTGGGTCGTGTTCTGAGGTTAGTGGGTCGTGTTCTGATGTTAGTCGGTCGTGATCTGATGTTAGTATGTCGTGTTCTGAGGTTAGTGGGTCGTTTTCTAATATAGAGGGTCGTGTTCTGAGGTTAGTGGGTAGTGTTCTGGTGTTAGTGGTTCGTGTTCTGATATAGCGAGTCGTGTTCTGAGGTTAGTGGTTGGTGTTCTGATATGGTGGGTCGTGTTCTGATATAGTGGGTCGTGTTTGAGGTTAGTGGGTCGTGTTCTGAGGTACGTGGGTCGTGTTCTGATATAAATGATCGTGTTCTGATATAAATGGTCGTGTTCTGATATAAATGGTCGTGTTCTGATACAGTGGGTCGTGTTCTGATGTTAGTGGGTCGTGTTCATATGTTAGTGGGTCGCGTTCTGATGTTAGTGGGTCGTTTTCTGATGTATGTGTGGGTCGTGTTCTGCTGTATATGTGGGTCGTGTTCTGATGTTAGTGGGTCGTGTTCTAATGTTAGTGGTTCGTGTACTGATGTTAGTGGTTCGTGTTCTGATATAGTGGGTCGTGCTCTGAGGTTAGTAGGTCGTGTTTTGATACAGTGGGTCGTGTTCTGATATAGTGGGGTCGTGTTCTAAGGTTAGTGGATAGTGTTCTGATGTTAGTGGGCCGTGTTTTGATGTTAGTGGGTCATTTTCGTATATAATGGGTTGTGTTATGATGTTAGTCGGTCGTGATCTGATGTTAGTATGTCGTGTTCTGAGGTTAGTGAGTCGTGTTCTAATATAGTGGGTCGTGTTCTGAGGGTAGTGGGTAGAGTTCTGTTGTTAGTGGATCGTGTTCTGATATAGCAAGTCGTGTTCTGAGGTTAGTAGGTCGTGTTCTGAGGTTAGTGGGTCGTGTTCTGAGGTCAGTAGGTCGTGTTCTGAGGTTAGTGCGTCATGTCCTGAGGTTAGTGGGTCGTGTTCTGGTATTATTGGGTCGTGTTCTGTTGATAGTGTGTCGTGTTCTGTTGTTAGTGGGTCGTATTCTGATATTGTGGGTCGTGTTCTGAATTTAATGGGTCGTGTTCTGAGGCTAGTGGGTCGGGTTTTGATGTAAGTAGGAAGTGTTCTGATATAGTAGGGCGTGTTCTGAGGTTAGTTGGTCATTTTCTAAGGTTAGTGGGTTGTTTTCTGAGGTTAGTGGGTCGTGTTTTAATGTTAGTGGGTCGTGTTCAGATATAGTGGGTCGTGTTTTGAGGTTAGTGGGTCGTGTTCTGATATAGTTGGTCGTGTTCTGAGGTTAGTGGGTCGTGGTCTGAGGTTAGTGGGTCGTGTTCTAATGATAGTGGGTCGTGTTCTGATGTAGTTGGTCGCATTCTCATGTTAGTGGATCGTGTTCTGATATAGTTGGTCGTGTTCAGAGGTTAGTGGATCGTGTTCTGAGGTTAATGGGTCGTGTTCTGAGGTTATTGTGTAGTGTTCTGATAGTGGGTCGTGCTCTGAGGTTAGTGGGTCGTGGTCTGCTAGAGTGGTCGTGTTCTGATGTTAGTGGGTCGAGTTCTGAGGTTAGTGGGTCGTATTCTGATGTTAATGGGTCGTGATCTGATGTTAGTGGGTCGTGTTCTGATATAGTAGTTCGTGTTCTGATGCTAGTGTGTCGTGTTGTGATGTTAGTGGGTCGTGTTCTGATGATAGTGTGTCTTGTTCTGATATTAGTGTGTCGTGTTCTGAGGTTAGTGAGTCATGTTCTAATGTTATTGTATCGTGTTCTGAGGACATTGGGTCGTGTTCTGATGTTAGTAGGTCGTATTCTGAGGTTAGTGGATCATGTTCTGAGGTTAGTCGGTCGTGTTCTGAGGTTAGTGGGTCGTGTTCTGATGTTATTGGGTCGTGTTCTAATGTTAGTGGTTCGTGTTCTGATGTTAGTGGTTCGTGTTCTGATATATTGGTTCGTGTTCTGAGGCTAGTGGGTCGTGTTCTGATATAGTGGGTCGTGTTCTGAGGTTAGTGAGTCATGTTCTAATGTTGGTGTATCGTGTTCTGAGGACATTGGGTCGTGTTCTGAGGTTAAACGGTCGTTTTCTGATGTACTGGGTCGTGTTCTGATATTATTGGGTCGTGTTCTTCGGTTAGTGGGTCGTTTTCTTAGGTTAATAGGTTGTGTTCTGTTGTTAGTGGATCGTGTTTTGATGTTAGTGGGTCGTGTTCTGAGGTTAGTGGATCTTGTTCTGATATTAGTCGGTCGTGATCTGATGTTAGTATGTCGTGTTCTGAGGTTAGTGGGTAGTGTTCTGTTGTTAGTGGGTCGTGTTCTGATACAGCTAGTCGTGTTCTGAGGTTTGTAGGTCGTGTTCTGAGGTTAGTGGGTCGTGTTCTGAGGTTAGTAGGTCGTGTTCTGAGGTTAGTGTGTCATGTCCTGAGGTCATTGGGTCGTGTTTTGGTATTATTGGGTCGTGTTCTGTTGATAGTGTGTCGTGTTCTGTTGTTAATGGGTCTTGTTCTGATATTGTGGGTCGTGTTCTGAGGTTAGTGGGTCGTGTTCTTATATAATTAGTCGTATTCTGAGGTTAGTGGTTCATGTTCTGCTATGTTGGGTCGTGTTCTGATATAATGGGTCGTGTTCTGAGGTTAGTGGGTCGTGTTCTGAGGTTAGTGGGTCGTGTTCTGTTATAAATGGTCGTGTTCTGAAGTAAGTGGGTCGTGTTTTGATATAGGGGGTCGTGTTTTGATGTTAGTGGATCGTGTTCATATGTTAGTGGGTCGCGTTCTGATGTTAGTGGGTCGTTTTTGATGTATGTGTGGGTCGTGTTCTGACGTTATTGGGTCGTGTTCTAATCTTAGTTGGTCGTGTTCTGATGTTAGTGGTTCGTGTTTTGATATATTGGTTCGTGTTTTGAGGCTAGTTGGTCGTGTTCTGATGTTAGTGGGTATTGTTCTGATGTTAGTGGATCGAGTTCTGAGGTTAGTGGATAGTGTTCTGATGTTAGTGGGTCGACTTCTCAGGCTAGTGGGTCGTGTTCTGATATAGTGGGCCGTGTTCTGAAGTTAGTGGGTCGTGTTTTGATATAGTGAGACGTGTTCTGATATAGTGGGTCGTGTTCTGAGGTTAGTTGGTAGTGTTCTGATGTTAGTGGGTCGAGTTCTGTGGTTAGTGGGTCGTGTTTTGATGTTAGTAGGTCGTGTTCTGATAGAGTAGGGCTTGTTCTGAGGTTAGTTGGTCGTGTTTTAAGGTTAGTGGATCATTTTCCGATATAGTGGATTGTGTTCTGATGTTAGTAGGTCGTGTTCTGAGGTTAGTGGGTCGTGTTCTGATGTTAGTCGGTCGTGGTCTGATGTTAGTATGTCGTGTTCTGAGGTTAGTGGGTCGTGTTCTAATATAGTGGGTCGTGTTCTGAGGTTAGTGGGTAGTGTTTTGGTGTTAGTGGGTCATGTTCTGAGGTTAGTAGGTCGTGTTCTGAGGTTAGTGCGTCATGTCCTGAGGTTAGTGGGTCGTGTTCTGGTATTATTAGGTCTTGTTCTGTTGATAGTGGGTCGTGTTCTGTTGTTAGTGGGTCGTGTTCTGATATTGTGGGTCGTTTTCTGAGTTTAGTGGGTCGTGTTCTTATATAATTGGTCGTGTTCTGAGATTAGTGGTTCGTGTTCTGATATAGTGGGTCGTGTTCTGATATAGTGAGCCGTGTTCTGAGGTTAGTGTGTCGTGTTCTGAGGTAAGTGGGTCGTGTTCTGATATAAATGGTCCTGTTTTGAGGTAAGTGGGTCGTGTTCTGATGTAGTGGGTCGTGTTCTGATGTTAGTGGGTCGTGTTCATATGTTAGTGGGTCGCGTTCTGTTGTTAATGGGTCGTTTTCTGATGTATGTGTGGGTCGGATCTGATGTTATTGGGTCGTTTTCTAATGTTAGTTGGTCGTGTTCCGATGTTAGTAGTTCGTGTTCTGATATATTGGTTCATGTTCTGAGGCTAGTGGGTCGTGTTTTGATACAGTGGGTCGTGTTCTGATATAGTGGGTCTTGTTCTAAGGTTAGTGGGTCGAGTTCTGTGGTTAGTGGGTCGTGTTTTGATGTTAGTAGGTCGTGTTCTGATAGAGTAGGGCTTGTTCTGAGGTTAGTTGGTCGTGTTTTAAGGTTAGTGGATCATTTTCCGATATAGTGGATTGTGTTCTGATGTTAGTAGGTCGTGTTCTGAGGTTAGTGGGTCGTGTTCTGATGTTAGTCGGTCGTGGTCTGATGTTAGTATGTCGTGTTCTGAGGTTAGTGGGTCGTGTTCTAATATAGTGGGTCGTGTTCTGAGGTTAGTGGGTAGTGTTTTGGTGTTAGTGGGTCATGTTCTGAGGTTAGTAGGTCGTGTTCTGAGGTTAGTGCGTCATGTCCTGAGGTTAGTGGGTCGTGTTCTGGTATTATTAGGTCTTGTTCTGTTGATAGTGGGTCGTGTTCTGTTGTTAGTGGGTCGTGTTCTGATATTGTGGGTCTTTTTCTGAGTTTAGTGGGTCGTGTTCTTATATAATTGGTCGTGTTCTGAGATTAGTGGTTCGTGTTCTGATATAGTGGGTCGTGTTCTGATATAGTGAGCCGTGTTCTGAGGTTAGTGTGTCGTGTTCTGAGGTAAGTGGGTCGTGTTCTGATATAAATGGTCCTGTTTTGAGGTAAGTGGGTCGTGTTCTGATGTAGTGGGTCGTGTTCTGATGTTAGTGGGTCGTGTTCATATGTTAGTGGGTCGCGTTCTGTTGTTAATGGGTCGTTTTCTGATGTATGTGTGGGTCGGATCTGATGTTATTGGGTCGTTTTCTAATGTTAGTTGGTCGTGTTCCGATGTTAGTAGTTCGTGTTCTGATATATTGGTTCATGTTCTGAGGCTAGTGGGTCGTGTTTTGATACAGTGGGTCGTGTTCTGATATAGTGGGTCTTGTTCTAAGGTTAGTGGGTCGTGTTCTGAGGGTATTGGGTCGTGTTCTGACTTAGTAGGTCGTGTTCCGAGGTATTAAGTCGTGTTCTGTGGGTTATAGTTCGTGTTATGAGGTTAGTGGGTCGTGATCTCATGTTAGTGGGATCGGGTTCTGATGTTAGTGGGTCGTGTTCTGATATTAGTGGGTCGTGTTTTGGTATAGAGGGTTGTGTTCTGAGGTTATTGGGTCGAGTTATGATGTTTGTGGGTCGTGTTCTTGTATAGTGGGCCGTGTTCTAATGTTAGTGGGTCGTGTTCTGAGGTTAGTGGGTCGAGTTCGGATCTTAGTTGGTCTTGTTCTGAGGTTAGTGGGTCGTGTTCTGAGGTTACTGGTTCGTGTTTCGAGGTTAGTGGGTAGTGTTCTCATGTTAGTGGGTCGTGTTCTGAGGTTAGTGGGTCGTGTTCTGATATAGTGGGTCGTGTTTTGATGTTAGTGGGTCGTGTACTGAGGTTAGTGGCTCGTGTTCTGAGGTTAGTGGGTCATGTTCTGTTGTTAGTGGATCGTGTTCTGATGTTAGTGGGTCGTGTTCTCATATTGTTGGTCGTGTTCTGAGGTTAGTGGGTCGTGTTCTGAGGTTAGTGGGTCGTGATCAAATATTGTGGGGTCGTGTTCTGAGGATAGTGGGTCAGGTTCTGGTGTTAGTGGGTCGTATTCTAATATAATGGGTCGTGTTCTGAGGTTAGTGGGAAGTGTTTTCGGGTTATTGGGTCGTGTTCTGATATAGCGGGACGTGTTCTGAGGTAAGTAGGTCGTGTTCTGAGTTTAGCGGGTCGTGTTCTGAGGTTAGTGGGTCGTGTTCTGAGAGTAGTGGGTTGTGTTTTGAAGTTAGTGGATCATGTTCTGAGGTTAGTGAGTCGTGTTTTGTTGTTAGTGAGTCGTGTTCTGATATAGTGAGTCTTGTTCTGAGTTTAGTGGGTCGAATTCTGATATAGTTGGTCGTGTTCTGAGGTTAGTGGGAAGTGTTTTGGGGTTATTGGGTCGTGCTCTGATATAGCGGGACGTGTTCTGGGGTAAGTAGGTCGTGTTCTGAGGTTAGTATGTCGTGTTCTGAGGTTAGTGGGTCGTGATCTAATATTTTGGGGTCGTGATCTAATATTTTGGGGTCGTGTTCTGGTGTTAGTGGGTCGTGTTCTGATATAGCGGGTCGTGTTCTGAGCTTAGTAGGTCGTGTTTTGAGGTTAGTGGGTCGTGTTCTGAGGTTAGTGGGTCCTGTTCTGAGGTTAGTGGGTCATGTTCTGAGGTTAGTGAGTCGTGTTCTGGTATTAGTGGTTCGTGTTTTGTTGTTAGTGAGTCGTGTTCTGATATAGTGAGTCGTGTTCTGAGTTTAGTGGGTCGAATTCTGATATAGTTGGTCGTGTTCTGACGTTAGTGGGCCGTGTTCTGATATGGTGGGTCGTGTTCTGATATAAATGGTCGTGTTCTGAGGTTAGTGGGTCGTGTTCTAATATAGTGGGTCGTGTTCTCATGTTAGTGGGTCGTGTTCAGAAGTTAGTGGGTCGTGTTCTGATGTAAGTGGGTCGTGTTCTGATGTTTGTGGGTCGTGTTCTGATGTTAGTGGGTCGTGTTCTGATGTTAGTTGATCGTGATCTGATGTTAGTGTTTCCTGTTCTGATATATTGGTTCGTGTTGTGTGGTTAGTGGGTCGTGTTCTGATATAGTGGATCTTGTTCTGATGTTAGTAGGTCGTGTTCTGTTATAGTGAGGTGTGTTCTGAGATTTGTGGGTCGTGTTTTGATACAGTGGGTCGTGTTCTGATATAGTGGGTCGTGTTCTAAGGATAGTGGGTCGTCTTCTGAAGTGATTGGGTCGTGTTCTGATGTTAGTGTACAAGTAATAAACCTGAATTTTAATGCCTCATGGCATTACGGATGGAAACATTGGTCAAAGTAATGGTTCCGTTTTTTGTTATGTATAAGTAGTGAAGTCGAGGACTAGAACCGTCCCAAACCAACCTGAGGAGAACCTCAGGGATCGAACTCGGTCCTAGTCAAAATTGGGTGTGGGAGTCCGTAGAATGGGACGGGTTGCGTCAGGGGGGACGTTGTGGGTCACAGAGGGTAAAATGTATGGGACGTTGTGGGTCATGTAGGTATATTGGGTGTGTAGGGGAAAGAGGGGAGGAGAAGTCCCAGTGGGATCTGTGGTGATTCCCCGAGTGTTTTGGCGCGTAGTGGACACGTGGCCGGAGGCCTCGCGTCACTTGAGAGAGGGTCATGTTGGGGGTGGGAGGCTCAATATTATTATTATAACAAATCATAATTTTTTTGTAAACACAACTGCATGGGATACACATAGCAGTCAAGGAGACCAGGCTCTTAAGATGGGTATGGGCTGAGAAGGAGGGGAAAGGGGGAGAGGGGAGCAGGCGGTGTCTTTGTGTGATAGCGTGGTGTGGGACGGGTTGCGGCATGCGGGATGATGTGGGTCATGTAGGGTAAAAGTGAAAGTATAGGAACAGGTGAGCAATAGTAGTAGATGAAAATGTGCCGGACGTGATGGAAAAATGGGCGGACGTGATCCCAAAACGCGCGGACGTGATCCCAAAATGTCTGAACGGGATGCAAAATGGGCGGACGGGATACAAATCACAGGGACGTTGTGAGTCCAAGGGGTAAAAGGAGGTAGAAGGTGTAAGTAAGGGAATAGGTGTGTAGCATCTTATCTTGAGGTTATCTTGAGATGATTTCGGGGCTATTTAGTGTCCCTGCGGCCCGGTCCTCGACCAGGCCTCCACCCCCAGGAAGCAGCCCGTGACAGCTGACTAACACCAAGATACCTATTTTACTGCTAGGTAACAGGGGCATAGGGTGAAAGAAACTCTGCCTATTGTTTCTCGCCGGCGCCTGGGATCGAACCCAGGACCACAGGATCACAAGTCCAGCGTGCTGTCCGCTTGGCCGACCGACTCCCCGACACTACGCATAAGTGTAGATAGCATTGAGTTAAGCAGTGTAAGTAGTTATATATATATATATATATATATATATATATATATATATATATATATATATATATATATATATATATATATAAATAGTTAATAAAAATAATAATTGTATGTAGGATTAAGAAAGGTATGTTGAGGGCGTAGAGGGAAGGTCTCCATCCCGTAGAAGGACCAGCCTAGGAGATTTTTTTTTTTTAAATGAGTAGTTAAGGGGAGAAGGAAGGGAGGGGAGCAGGCGAAAGCTTTGACTGATAGCGCGGGTCTCTCATTCTGGTGTCTGTTTTATGTAGTGTATATATTATTTTTACCAATTCTCGGCCTCTGGTGTCGGTCTCCGTGGGTGATTAGTTTTCATGACAGACTGGAGGGAAGTTCAGCACCCCCTCCCCCTCCACTGCTTCCAGAGCGCTAAGAATATGCGGGTCATGTCTACCACATAGCTCTGAGGAGTGACACTACATGACCACATGTGGTCACCACCCCCCCCCCTCCTCCAGCCACATAGCAGGCCATACCACATACCAACACCACCACCACACTGCTGGGAGTGACAGCAATACCGCGTACCATACTCCTGACACAGCTCACACCGGCACATAGCAGCAGGCAGACCACATAACGCAATGTAGGAGAACTGTACTAGGAGCGATGGGGCTTCTCCATGTCGTGCCCTGATGCTTGAGTGGTCTGTGTTCGCATTAAACCCTCCCAGGCAGGTGACAGTCATCATCAATCAATCAATTGACAATTCCACACACTTCCTCAGTCCACACCCCCACACGTAGCTTCCAGAGCTGTACATACTTAGCAGCATCAGACGACCACATAGACATGAGGTTCTCACCACGGACCAGCAGACCACATTGGAGCCGTGAACTGTACTAGGAGCGGTGTGTACAAATGAGGGTGAGAATTTAGCCGAACTGTTTTGTAAACAGGGTGGGTGAGTGGGGCACCCCTCTCCCTCCCCTCCCTTACCTCCTAGAGTGGTACGGACCACGATCACATACCGACACATACGACACATACACATTCATACCGACACGAGGCAGAAACAAATGGGCAAAGTTTCTTTTACCCTGAATGCCCCTGTTACCTACCAGTAAATAGGTACCTGGGAGTCAGTCAGCTGTTACCGGCTGCTTCCTGGGGTGTGTGTGTGTGGTGTGGAAAAATAGTTAGCAAACAGTTGATTGACAGTTGAGAGACGGGCCGAAAGAGCAAAGCTCAACCCCCACAAACACAACTAGGTGCATACACACACACACACACACACACACACACACACACACACACACACACACACACACACACACACACACACACACACACACACACACACACACACACACACACACACACACACACACACACACACACACACACACACACAAGGAGCTGAACAAAAGGGCATGGAGGAACTTCCATAATAACAGAACACCAGAAAGTAGAGAGAGATACCAGAGAACCAGGAACGAGTATGTCAGTGTGAGAAGAGCAGCTGAGAAAAGGTATGAAAATGATATAGCTAATAAAGCCAAGACCGAACCCAAGCTACTACACAGTCACATCAGGAGGAAGACAACAGTGAAGGAACAGGTGATGAAACTTTGGGTGGGCGAGGACAGGTACACAGAGAATGACAAAGAGGTGTGTGAAGAACTCAACAAAAGGTTCCAGGAGGTCTTTACAATAGAACAGGGAGATGTCGCGGCGCTAGAAGAGGTGGCAGCAAACCAGGTGACCTTGGATAGGTTCGAAATTACAAGAGATGAGGTCAAGAAGCACCTATTGGAGCTGGATGTGAGAAAAGCTGTTGGGCTGGATGGAATCTCGCCATGGGTATTGAAAGAGTGTGCAGGAGCATTTTGCTTACCACTCTCCATAGTGTATAGTAGGTCACTGGAAACGGGGGACCTACCAGAAATATGGAAGAAAGCTAATGTAGTACCAATATACAAAAAGGGTGACAGACAAGAGGCACTGAACTACAGGCCAGTGTCCTTAACTTGTATACCATGAAAGGTGATGGAGAAGATTGTGAGAAAAAACCTAGTAACACATTTGGAGAGAAGAGACTTCGTGACAACCCATCAACATGGGTTCAGGGAGGGTAAATCTTGCCTTACAGGATTGATAGAATTCTACGATCAAGTGACAAAGATTAAACAAGAAAGAGAAGGGTGGGCGGACTGCATTTTTTTGGACTGTCTCAAAGCCTTTGACACAGTACCCCATAAAAGGTTGATGCATAAGCTGGAGAAACAGGCAGGAGTAATTGGTAGGGCGCTCCAGTGGATAAGGGAGTACCTAAACAATAGGAAGCAGAGAGTTACAGTGGGGGTGAGACCTCAGACTGGCGTGAAGTCACCAGTGGAGTCTCACAGGGCTCTGTACTTGGACCTATCCTGTTTCTGATATACGTAAATGATCTCCCAGAGGGTATAGACTCATTCCTCTCAATGTTTGCTGACGACGCCAAAATTATGAGAAGGATTAAGACAGAGGAGGACAGCTTGAGGCTTCAAGAAGACCTGGACAAGCTGCAGGAATGGTCGAACAAATGGCTGTTAGAGTTTAATCCAAGCAAATGTAATGTAATGAAGATAGGGGTAGGAAGCAGGAGACCAGATACAAGGTATCACTTGGGAGATGAAATACTTCAAGAGTCCGAGAGAGAGAAAGACCTGGGGGTTGATATCACGCCAGACCTGTCCCCTGAAGCTCATATCAAGAGGATAACAGCAGCAGCATATGCCAGGTTGGCTAACATAAGAACGGCCTTTAGAAACTTGTGTAAGGAATCTTTCAGAACATTATATACCACATATGTCAGACCAATCCTGGAGTATGCGGCACCAGCATGGAGTCCATATCTAGTCAAGCATAAGACTAAAATGGAAAAGGTTCAAAGGTTTGGCACCAGACTAGTACCCAAGCTGAGAGGTATGAGCTACGAGGAGAGACTACGGGAATTAAACCTCACTTCGTTGGAAGACAGAAGAGTTAGGGGGGACATGATCACCACATTCAAGATCCTCAAGGGAATCGACAGGGTTGATAAAGACAGGCTGTTTAACACAAGGGGCACACGCACTAGGGGACACAGGTGGAAACTGAGTGCCCAAATGAGCCACAGAGATATTAGAAAGAACTTTTTTAGTGTCAGAGTGGTTGACAAATGGAATGCATTAGGAAGTGATGTGGTGGAGGCTGACTCCATACACAGTTTCAAGTGTAGATATGATAGAGCCCAATAGGCTCAGGCTCTGTACACCTGTTTATTGACGGTTGAGAGGCGGGACCAAAGAGCTAAAGCTCAACCCCCGCAAGCACAACTAGGTGAGTACAACTAGATGAGTACACACACGCACACACACACACAAACGTTCAGTCAGGGTGGAAAGGATTAACACCTTTGTGGAAAAGGGATAAGACCTCACTCATACTCTACCCCCTCTCTTACCCCCCATCTCACTAACCCAATACACTCCCCCCCACTCCCACTCCCACTCCCCCCACTCCCACTCCCCCCCACTCCCACTCCCCCCTCTCCAAGACTGACTACAAATACATGCACACACACACACACCTGACCAGAAGTGACCATTTCCGCTCCCCTCCCACCCCCTAGTTACCAACGCATCCCCCATTTACTCCCACACACACCACACCACAGAATACACGCACCCGCACCCACTCTCTCTCCCACTGTCTCCTCCTTTACCTCTCTCCCTCCCTCTCTCTCCCCCTCTCTATCTCACCCCCTCCCCTCTCTCTACCCCTCTCTCCCTCTTGCTCCCCCCTCTCCCTCTCTCCTCCTCTTTCCCTCTCCTCCCTCGCTCTCCCTCGCTGTCCCAACCCTCCCTCTCTCTCCCAACCCTCCCTCTCTCTCCCCCTCCCCTCTTCTCTCTCTCCCCCTCCCCTCTTCTCTCTCTCCCCCTCCCCTCTTCTCTCTCTCCCCCTCCCCTCTTCTCTCTCTCCCCCTCCCCTCTTCTCTCTCTCCCCCTCCCCTCTTCTCTCTCTCCCCCTCCCCTCTTCTCTCTCTCCCCCTCCCCTCTCTCTCTCTCTCTCTCTCTCTCTCTCTCTCTCTCTCTCTCTCTCTCTCTCTCTCTCTCTCTCTCTCTCTCTCTCTCTCTCTCTCTCTCTCTCTCTCTCTCTCTCTCTCTCTCTCTCTCTCTCTCTCTCTCTCTCTCTCTCTCTCTCTCTCTCTCTCTCTCTCTCTCTCTCTCTCTCTCTCTCTCTCTCTCTCTCTCTCTCTCTCTCTCTCTCTCTCTCTCTCTCTCTCTCTCTCTCTCTCTCTCTCTCTCTCTCTCTCTCTCTCTCTCTCTCTCTCTCTCTCTCTCTCTCTCTCTCTCTCTCTCTCTCTCTCTCTCTCTCTCTCTCTCTCTCTCTCTCTCTCTCTCTCTCTCTCTCTCTCTCTCTCTCTCTCTCTCTCTCTCTCTCCTCTCTCTCTCTCTCTCTCTCTCTCTCTCTCTCTCTCTCTCTCTCTCTCTCTCTCTCTCTCTCTCTCTCTCTCTCTCTCTCTCTCTCTCTCTCTCTCTCTCTCTCTCTCTCTCTCTCTCTCTCTCTCTCTCTCTCTCTCTCTCTCTCTCTCTCTCTCTCTCTCTCTCTCTCTCTCTCTCTCTCTCTCTCTCTCTCTCTCTCTCTCTCTCTCTCTCTCTCTCTCTCTCTCTCTCTCTCTCTCTCTCTCTCTCTCTCTCTCTCTCTCTCTCTCTCTCTCTCTCTCTCTCTCTCTCTCTCTCTCTCTCTCTCTCTCTCTCTCTCTCTCTCTCTCTCTCTCTCTCTCTCTCTCTCTCTCTCTCTCTCTCTCTCTCTCTCTCTCTCTCTCTCTCTCTCTCTCTCTCTCTCTCTCTCTCTCTCTCTCTCTCTCTCTCTCTCTCTCTCTCTCTCTCTCTCTCTCTCTCTCTCTCTCTCTCTCTCTCTCTCTCTCTCTCTCTCTCTCTCTCTCTCTCTCTCTCTCTCTCTCTCTCTCTCTCTCTCTCTCTCTCTCTCTCTCTCTCTCTCTCTCTCTCTCTCTCTCTCTCTCTCTCTCTCTCTCTCTCTCTCTCTCTCTCTCCTCTCTCTCTCTCTCTCTCTCTCTCTCTCTCTCTCTCTCTCTCTCTCTCTCTCTCTCTCTCTCTCTCTCCTCTCTCTCTCTCTCTCTCTCTCTCTCTCTCTCTCTCTCTCTCTCTCTCTCTCTCTCTCTCTCTCTCTCTCTCTCTCTCTCTCTCTCTCTCTCTCTCTCTCTCTCTCTCTCTCTCTCTCTCTCTCTCTCTCTCTCTCTCTCTCTCTCTCTCTCTCTCTCTCTCTCTCTCTCTCTCTCTCTCTCTCTCTCTCTCTCTCTCTCTCTCTCTCTCTCTCTCTCTCTCTCTCTCTCTCTCTCTCTCTCTCTCTCTCTCTCTCTCTCTCTCTCTCTCTCTCTCTCTCTCTCTCTCTCTCTCTCTCTCTCTCTCTCTCTCTCTCTCTCTCTCTCTCTCTCTCTCTCTCTCTCTCTCTCTCTCTCTCTCTCTCTCTCTCTCTCTCTCTCTCTCTCTCTCCTCTCTCTCTCTCTCTCTCTCTCTCTCTCTCTCTCTCTCTCTCTCTCTCTCTCTCTCTCTCTCTCTCTCTCTCTCTCTCTCTCTCTCTCTCTCTCTCTCTCTCTCCTCTCTCTCTCTCTCTCTCTCTCTCTCTCTCTCTCTCTCTCTCTCTCTCTCTCTCTCTCTCCTCTCTCTCTCTCTCTCTCTCTCTCTCTCTCTCTCTCTCTCTCTCTCTCTCTCTCTCTCTCTCTCTCTCTCTCTTCTCTCTCTCTCTCTCTCTCTCTCTCTCTCTCTCTCTCTCTCTCTCTCTCTCTCTCTCTCTCTCTCTCTCTCTCTCTCTCCTCTCTCTCTCTCTCTCTCTCTCTCTCTCTCTCTCTCTCTCTCTCTCTCTCTCTCTCTCTCTCTCTCTCTCTCTCTCTCTCTCTCTCTCTCTCTCTCTCTCTCTCCTTCCTCTCCCCCTCTCCTCTCTCTTCTCTCCCCCTCTCCTTCCTCTCTCCCCTCTCTCTCTCCTTCCTCTCTCCCCCTCTCTCTCTCCTTCCTCTCCTTCTTCTCTCCCCCTCTCCTTCCTCTCTCCCCCTCTCCCCTCTTCTCTGCACACACTCACACACACACACACACACACACACACACACACACACACACACACACACACACACACACACACACACACACACACACACACACACACAGGGTCAAGCCATGCCCTCCCCAAACCCACCTTCCCATCCCCCCTCCCCAACTACCCCTTCCTACTCCCCTGCCCCTTCTACCCCATTGACTTCAATTCCATCTACTCCATCCAGCTTCCACTGCACCCCTCTTCCACTCACCCCCAAACCCCACCCAACCCTCACCCCTCCTATGCACCTCCAGCCCACATTTAACCCCCCACCTTGTGACCCCCTAACACCTTCCCCCATCTCCCTCTTCCCCTCTTCTACCCCAAAACCCCCACCTACCCCCGATTCCCCCCTAACTAACATACCCTCTCTTCCACTCCCAGCACCCATGCTCCATTCTCATCTCAGCCCTCCGCCCTCAGTATCCCTCTCCCCCCCAACCTCTCAACCTCTATCTGACTCTCAGTCTCACTCTATTTCTCAACCACCCTATGCTATTCAGACCCCTAACTTTCAGACCCATTATGCCCTTCCTACCCCCCTAGATGCCCAGACCCCATTCGCCTACCAGGCACTCCCAGGCACCCCCCTAGCACCCACCCACTCACCCCCACAGCCCCCACTTGCCCCCCAGACACCCCCCAGTTCCCCCCAGACCCCTGGTGAAAGGGGGAACTCTGACACCCGAGTTTCCAAGAAGAGTCTCCAGGTTTGGTACACCAATGCTGATGGGGTAGCCAATAAAGCAGAAGAGATAAAAGAAAGAGTTAGTGAGGCAGACCCAGACATAGTGGCAATAGTGGAAACTAAAATAAATGGCATGATCTCGGATGCAATCTTTCCAGAGGGGTACCAGGTGATAAGAAAAGAAAGGACACAGTGACAGGGAGAAGGAGTGGCACTACTAATAAAGTGGAAATGGAAGTTTGATGAGCTGGAAAATCCGGGTACCAATGAAAGCACGAGCTTCATACATGGAACTCTGACAGTGGATGGGAAGAAGATTGTAATCTTGATACTCTACAATCCCCCACCAAACAGTAGAAGGCCCAGGCAGGAGTACGAGGACAGCAACAAGACATGTATAGATGAACTGCAGAGGGCAGCAACTTTAGCGCATAGAATGAGAGCGAAGCTGCTGGTCATGGGGGACCTAAATCACGGAGAGATAGATTGGGAAACGAAGAATCCCCATGGCGGGGAGGAGACCTGGGAAGCGAAGCTGGTAGACGTTATTGACAGGAATTTCCTAACACAGCATGTGAAAGAAGATACTAGGGAAAGAGGAGGGGATACGCCCAGCCTATTAGATCTCATTTTCACTCAGAATGTAGAAGACATCGAGCAGTTGGAACATGAAATACCACTAGGAGCTAGTGACCATTGTGTCCTAGTCTTTGACTACATGATGGAGCTTAAAATTGTGACCAAAGGACAAGAGATCCG